>NW_010403303.1:24344-36810 GCF_000710305.1 Buceros rhinoceros silvestris
GAATTTCCTATAGCTTTTGGTGCTGAAGCTATATTTTAAATGAGAGCTGCTAGGTTTTATTTCTGGAATAACAGCAGTGGATAACTATAGCACAGCCATGGATTTATAGCAATGCTTTATGCATGGAGATTGATCTTTTAGGCAGGATTTGCTCTCCTCTCCACAACCACTGCTAGCTCCCATGAACATGTTCAGCCTAGGAAAGGTAAGCTGGAGGAGGCAGTCCTTATGCAATGAGACTCATCAGCTGAAGGCAATGATTAAAAATGCCACCCTCCTCTTATGAATATTATGTAGCTACAACAAAACTCGCTCTTTGCCTCCAAACCAAAAGCCCTTCCTTAATGCCAGGGCAACAGAGAATCTTGGTGCCTTTCCCAAGCATTTAAGAGGTTATGAGTGCCTCACCACTCACCAGCACTCAGGATGCCAGAGACTGGGAGACACAAATCAATAGGGTTAAGTGGATTTGCTCTGTGCTTGCCTGCACATACACATTTTAACCTCCCTCTGCCTCCCCACCTGCTCTGCTGTTATCTCTCTCTGGGGAACCACCATTTGCCTGCTTGTCCAGACAAGCTCCAAAGCTTGAAGTTGCCAGGGGGTGAAGAGAGAAAAGAATTCCTGTTAATGTGTGTGTGTCTGAAGGGCGTCTTGTCTCATGCTAAATACAGTGAAGCGGGAACAACTAACGCATACCATCTTTTACTAGATGAGGTGGGGTTACTGGAACCGTCTGGTGACAGATTGTAATAATCTCTGTCTTCTTAACTGGCAGAAAACATGTCCTGCAGAGTAAATGCCTCATATAAATATGTATGGGCATGGGGACAGTGCAAGAGTCACACAGGGGTGTCCCATTGAAGGAGGGGAAATGCAGTGTCATTTGGAGTGCTGCTTCTTTGGAACTACAGCCACAAAGGAATGAATAGTAGGATTAATTCCTATTGATCTCAGACACACACATTTTAATTAAACATTATTAGGCAGCCAAGATCTCACGGCTCATAGCTTGTGGGCAGTACAGCAGAGACGACATTTGCAAGCCCTTTTCCCTGTTTGCCAATGAGATGAATCTTAGCAGCAGATTCCTTACGGTGAACCCCTGGGGAAGGGTCTCCTACGGAAAAATAGCCTAATGTCTGGACTAGTGACTTTAACGCTGTTGTCCTCAGGTATACTCTCAGCAAATAATTGGTGGCCCAGATAACATGGGGACACACCCATGGAAATCCTATATAGAAAGCTGTCAGAGAGGGAAGGAAAAAACCAGAATGGGCTTGCTATTATTAGGTCTGGACATACATGTACATCCATGCACACAGTATCTCAGCTAACGGGGGGAAAGTTCAAATACAGCCTCCCTGTATCTCCACAAAAATGAAGATCTACAACAGTGGGAGAGACAGAATATGGTGCAGGGAGGCACAATAAGACATTTTTCAGCAGTTTCATCACATGGAGCATGAGGTCTGTTCAGGGTCCTGAATAACTTCTTCGCCAAGTTAATCTGCAAAGGACTTTCTCATAAATAGCTCTTACAAAACCACCCTGCTCACAAGCAAGTGGACGTAAGGGCCAAAAATAATTGTCAAAGGTGATGAAGCCATGCTGGGATCTGTGGAGTCACCAGGTGACATCAGTAGAGATGCTGGCACCTTAGATGATCCCAAACTGGGCCAGCTCGTGCAGCTCCAGATGGCTGAAAGCTTCCCATGGACAAATCACTGTGATATCTGCAAGAGAGAGAGAATGAGAAATTGTTTCTAGTTTAGATTTCTTTTGTATTAATGGAAAGGCTGATTTACTCAGGAAGCGTTAAGAAGAATGAGACTTCGCTTGAAGATTAAATGAGCAGAAGAGCTCTTCAAATCTGGTGCTACCTACCAGATTGAACCAGATCAGTGCATTTTCTCCTGTGCCATCTTTCTCTGTGAGTGAAAGCAAACCAGCATTTCCTACAGTCTCTTCAATGACTGTGTAGACTGGTGTAAAAATTCATTCTGGTTATGTGGTTTCTCCTGTTCTTATAAACTTCCTGCTGCCAAACTGATGTTGAAGACGTGTGCTTGTAGACATGCACAATCTTAAAGCAGATGCTGAATAATTTGGCCTACAACATTCAGGATCTGAAACTCTTAGAGAGGTGCAGTTGTTGTTGATACCTTAGAAGTTCTGATTGGCTACAGCTCATCCAGTGCATATTTTCTCTAATCCCAGACGAGTACACAAAATTCTTAAAATTAAGATTCTGGTAATTATACAAATACTTAACCAGCTGGGATTTAGTTCCTGTGATTTTTACTATTAATAGCTTAGCATTTGGCATTGTTTTGAGAACCTCATTCTGCTGAAATTCTTAGCCAGAGGATTAGCAGAAAACACACAAGCACATTTGCAGCCTAATGCAAGTATTCAGATGTTGAAGCATGCCTAAATAGCTGTTCTGTCTTGTAGTGTGTGTAAGCATAAGCATGATCATGGCAGCTTGTGGAGGAAGTACTAGTCTTCTCTGGTGACCCTGAGAGCTGCAGAGAGGCCAGGGAGACAGAGAGACCACCCCAAAGTCCTCTCCTGTGCTAAGGAATGACTGCACTTGTGTTAAAGCAGGGCATGACAACAACATCCCACAGGGCTTACCTGTGCCCAGTCCCTCCATGCCTGGGATGTCATCTCCAAACCTAGGTTAGAAAAAAGCAGATGAGGAGTGAGTTTGGGCCAGCAGCACCCAGGAAAAGGGAACTGCCCTGCACCCCCAATGAGGGAAGGTGAATTGAGGGTGGAAAGCAGACGAAGAGAAGGAGCTCCCGGTGGGAACACTGATGGGATCAAGGGGCAGGGAGAAGCCTCCTCTCTCCTTGCCCAAGGAAATATGATACCGCAGAAGCTCAGTTTAGCCATGGGGAGCCACCCAACTAGCATGTTTTCTTTCCAAAATGCCCTTACCCTTTTACTCCTTTTTTAGGGGGCTTGCTCTTGAACTGTCTTGTCTGCCTCTGCTTGAACTTGGGAGGCCCCTTGCGTGGTGTGGTGGGACCAGCTGGAGTTTCTCCAGTGGTGAGGTTGGCGGGTGGGTTCTCACTCATCTCTGGGCTCCTGTGTGTAGCCGGCGTGCACCTCTCTCAGATCCCTCTGTCTGCAAGATAACAGCAAGAACTGACACAACACTCTGCTTATCATTTCTAGGTATTAGTAGTCAGGTGACAGAATTAAGGAAAATATAGTTGTGATGGGATTAAAGATAAAGATATTAAACATAAAAACAGCTTGTAATGCATCTCAAGTTAGCAGGATAGCACTGCCTTTCATCCTGCATGCTAGAATTAAGATGCCAAACAAAGGACTCTTGAGCTAAGAGCAAAAAGACACTTAACTCCATAGTGCAATGACTTGCAAAGTCATGGAGAGTCACATCTTCTTTTGTCTCATACGTAGCTGGACTCCTGGAGAGAGGTTGCTGCAGCTGCTTGCCCCAGAGTTTGGGTTAATGCCAATGTTGTTCGTTTCTTTGTAAGTCTTGGAAGAGTAGTGCTGATGTTTTCGCTTACTAGTTCAGGACATGGCTACTAAGAGCCACAAAGACACACGGCTTAGAGAAATATCCTGTCCTTGAGAATCATCACAATATACTTCAGCTGTTCTTATACTTGTACCTAAGCATTAACTTTTGGACACTGATGGAGAAGGGATGCCAAGCTAGATGGGCCTACATCTAGCTGGATGGGGCTGCAATTAGGACATCATGTCTGAGATACCAGACTTAAGGAAGATGGCGTGGGATCTTTGAAAAATTGTAAAGAAGGCAAAGGCAAAACATTGGAGACTGCCTTTTAGGTAGAAGTTAATTTCCCAGGATTTAGGAGAGTAAAGCCTGTAACTTTCCCCAGGATTTGTCCATTTTAGTATTTTTGAGCATTATATTATATGCACTGGTCTCTTTTGCACCACGCTGCACATGAGCCAAGCTCCACTTCACAGGGGCTAAAAAGTTATCAGGGAGTAATTCTTGTGTGGGAGACATCTCTCCTGCGTCAGAGGGCAGAACTGCTGCAGAGCCCATCGCTTCCTTCTCAGAGAGGACAGTAATAACTCTCACCAGTGCCCAAGGGGTAGCTTGCAGCCCTTCATCAAATTTTCTGCTAATTAGTATGCTAGAATGGCCTGAGCAAGAGCATTTACGGACAAAAATAATGCCTTTTTTTTTTTCTCCCCTCCTTGAAGTCACATTCTGCCCCATGACTATTACATAACTCCTTTCTCCAGGTGTTTATCCATGTGCAGCCAGGCTGATGGAATAGCTGATGGAATTAACTTCAGGATTTGGTACTAAAGGCAATCCCATTATGTCACCATAGTGCTGTGGCCTAATCTCCCACATCACCTGCAGTGACACTCTGGACTTTTAATCTCAGAACTATAAATGCCATCAAAGATGGTTAGATTTTTTTCTTAGTGAGGAGATAGTTGATGTCTTTGACAGTCTTGAAATAGCCAGAGTGCTGGAAATCAAAGGCTGAGATGCAAGGAGAAACACCATGAAAGCAATCCTCCTGTGTCATTTCCACATCAGCACAAGTCAAAGAGCTGTTGTGTTCTGTATCTGTGGCAGTCCGGGAATACTTCACCCCTGACATCTCTCCATCTGTGCTGGCAGTAGGATGGATCCTAATGACAGCACCTAGAGGCATGCTAGTTCTCCTGTCGCTTGCGGTCAGGCTCCTGTCTCAGCTGTAATATCCCAAGCAGGAGACTGGATTGATTCCAGCAGCCCCAAATGGAGCAGCAGATGGTTGTGTCTGCAGCTGAAGTACGCACAGATGCTATTCCCCCACCAGTAACACAATGCTTCCTAAGCACACACTGTGCCCACAAACACAGGGATCAGCTCAAATCTGAAAGTTACCTATTTGGCTGCCATCTCTGTGGCACCTGAATTTATTTACAGCTTTATCCTCACAACATGGTGGCAGGACAGACAAACCTTGTCACCTCCATCTTTTACTAAATTGGAATAGAGGTACAGTAGACCTGGATGGCACTGCTGTGAGGAGTGATTAAATCTTTTGACTTACATTTTTTAGTGCCAAACTGAGAGGTGAAGACAGTTTGACTCCAAACCAAAGAGAGAATTTGGTGCCTCACTGTTAGTCAAGACCAGTGAGGAATTCAGATGGTACTGCCCCACAATAAAATGCTTTGCATTGGAAAACTGCTCCATGACATATCTGCTAATGCCCTGAAGGATAGTATTATGCCTCTGCCTCAGGTGCAGTTCTCATCAGCAGGGTATCTGTCTCAGTACTAGGTACCCCTCCTGAATACATCCACTTCTAACCACTATGTATGTCTGACATACCAAGATACTTGGCAACCCGCTCAAGGGCTACTCTCAAAAGTACAACAGAAGAAACAAACCAGCTAACAGATTTCCAACCCTGTCAACTGGCATCCAAAACTTGTAAGATGTGTTTGAGTTCCACCTCCAAGTGAGTTCCTGCTGTGCTTTTCCAATCCCTTCTGTCTGTCAGAATGGTACCCTAACTGCAAAAATGTCTTTGAGGGTCAACTCCTTTTGGTTCCTTGCCTTGCGCTGGCCCTCACTCAGTGGAGAAATAGTTAATGGTAAGTCTCAGTCCTTAGAGTTGCCTTTACCCCCAGCTACCAGCTAACCAGATAACCCAAGATTTTGAAGAAGAAGTTTCTGCCCAAATCACACTTTATCTTCTTTCTCACCAGCATGAATCCAAGAAAGAGCTCTAGAAACTAAAGGGGACAATTCTTCCTTACCAACTTCCCTCTACCGATTCTCTCCATGCATCACCAAGAGAAATGGCAGAGGATGGAAAGCAAACTTAACGCCGCATAACAGCCTCCATTTTGCAGCAGGAACCAAGCTGCCCTCCCACCACTGAGCTGGTGGGACTCACTTGCTATCACACTCAGTCAAAGATGTCTCCATTCGTGCTGGAGGGGGCCCTGTCCCAAAGCACAGAAGCACGTCTTGGGAAAGAGCTGCCCCTGCACACAGCCAGACATGGGTGGGCAGGCACTCCAGGATCACAGATGTGAAATACCCACAACAGCTTCCCAAAGGAATTTCCCAGCCTTTTGCCTCCCCATACCTGGATACTTGTATAGTCCTTGGTGTCACACCAAACAGATGGCTTGACAAACGTCTGATGAGACTGAATCTCCTCTAGACCTCTGAAAGTGCTATGCTGCCTCCTCCAAGGGCTTCCTGGGCTGCCAGAGCTCTTCTGCTGCCACCAGCACTGGGATACAGCTCCTGGGTGAGAGCTGATGTTTGCGGATTCAAAGGCTGTTGATGAACAAGAAGTTCTCCACGTACTTCCTCCACCCCCTCCTCTAACAAAGTGTTACCTAATTGCCCCTGACAGCATTTCTTCTCAGTCCGGGGTTTAATCCTCTGAGTAAGCGCTTTGCGTGCATCCGAATGCTAATTATACCTAATACACGGTAATGGGCTTATCTCAGTAGCGTCAGATATCCCACCTATGGGATGCTGCCCAGGTTATCATCCTTGTTTTAGTTTTCTTTGAACTTAAAGGGGCTTGAATACTACTGACAAATGCTGACTCTTTAATCTGCCCCCTCCTTAATCTCTGATTCTCTGTGGAAAATTTCCTTGACAGATAATGCAGATGCCTCACTTGTCCTTATTCAGACAGATTAAGTATAGGAACTCATCTTCCGCTGTCTGAAACCTTAAAAAATACGGACTCCTCCACATGCACTTTTCTTCATGGTGCTTCAGAAGTGTCAAACACAGAAATACCAGGAACTGTGGCCCTCCGTGCAGGAATACACAGGGAATAGAAAGCAACCAGGAGAAAATACCCTCGTTTTCACATTCCTTTTCATGGGGTTCTTGCATGTTTATCTCTTGACCTCATGAAAACCACCAGCATCATCCATGAAGCCAGGCTTCTGTCAGGAAATATTGTATCCAATGTAAGGTGCCTGTCAGGAGTCTTACAGCTTCAGTCTCCGTTGCTTGAGCTGGCTAGTCATAGTGATGGAAAAAGCCCACACAGGTTCAGCCCTTTCTGGTCCTGTGTTTTACACAGGATCTCAGACCTTTTGTTCTAGCAGCAGTTTTAAGACCAAGAACAGATGAAAGGGGATGCACTCCAAAAGACAGAAACTAATTTCAAGTAGAGCTGTATTCCCACAACTGCTTCCTGGATGGAGACCACTGGAAAGACTATCCCAGCATAAAGACAGGATTCAATAACACCAGAGGTACAGCATCATGGTATAAATGCCCCAGTGATGTGTCTTGCACATATGGCTGGGCACTGGCGCAGGAAACACCAGATGTGACCTATCCTGACCATTCCTTGGGAGCTGCCCCAGTGCTGCTCACACACAGGCTCAGCCAGCCAATGACACAAGCCGAGGGGGTGCCAGGGAGCCCCATCTGAGAGATAGCCAACATGAGAAACTAAGTGGCCTTACGGAAGGCAGACCTGTTCGCACAGCCAGGTTGCTTTGAGACAAACCACTGCTTGCAACACTTGCTAGAGGAAACAGAAAATGACCACCCAAAAAATCACAACTCCCTCTCTTACTGGGTCTGTCCCTCTCTGTTGGCTCTGTCCATGCTCCCCAAGCACAAACGTCCCAATTCTTCACCCATGGAGTTTTATCAGAACTTTTCTCTCCTCTGGGTTTTGCAGCTAGTTCCTCTTTCATCCCCCTGCCACCCTCATTATTGCTTTGAGCTCCTGGGAAATACTTACAGTGGCGAGGGCTCCTCTTGCAAATCATTCAACTCCTGTCCTCCAGTCTGCATAGAAAGGGTCTCGAGGTGTCCTTTCTCCTCCAGATATACCCTGCCACCTCGTGACATTAGGGCACCAATCGAGGGCGGGCCTCGGCAAAGCAGGGGGGAAAGTGTGGGCAGTGCTGTGACCATGATGCTCTGCAGGCATGGCTCTGGGGACGTCTGGGGGAGCAGCAGAGCCTCGACACACTCCTGGGGTGTGATGTGCCCCTTTCTGCAAGAAGAGGTTGTGTCTTCTCTGGGGCTTCTGGGGGGAGATCTCTGAAGAAGCAAAGAAAAATAATAAAATCACCTGCCCTTTGAGCAACGCCACTGCTCGTGCGCACATGGGCACACACACGCACACGCAGACATGTCTGCATGCATGGGCAGGGAGGGGGAGTTGATTCTAATCACCTCAGGTCCCTCCTCTGTGCTGAATGCTTGGAGAGGCTTCCAGCATGCTTCTCAGTGGTGTAACAGTGGTCAAGACCTTACAGAGCAGTGCATGCTATCAGCCTGGTGCCAAGAGGGCTGAGTCTGCTCAAGGGAGTCATAGGGAATGATGCTGAGATGCTGCACGGGGCCCCTGTGAGTGTTTAACTGCATCCAGCAGATAGGATGGCAGGAGGAGAGGGAAATTCTGTGTTGCGTGTGGGTGGCCAGCTAGCAGGGTGCCTTGTTACCTCTGAGAATTGAGGCAGAGGGCTGAGGGTAATAGTTAGGTCTGACCTCGGTACTGGTAGCATTGCTACCGTGAGGGGCTGTCTGAGAGAGAGAAAAGATGGTGCCTCAGCTCCAACTCCAACCCCAGAAAACTCCAGGCATGGTAATGCACACTGTTTTGTCAAGTGCTTTGTATCTCTGATGCATTTTAATAGCTTGTTGTGACTGTTTGGGAGGTCAGTGTCAAGAGATGTAGCAACAGTGGGCAAAATCTCAGGATGAAAAGAGAAGATCCAGGGCCCTGCTAGAAGGTTCTGGAAGATTATCCTCATCCTCAGCTGCAGGAGCATCCCAGTAGATGTCTGGCTTGAGGTATAACCACAGGGTTAACAATTCTCTAGGGTTCGTTGGTTCTGGTGAAGAACTGCTCACTTACCCTTATTGAGCATCCAGCTCACAACATGAGATCAGGGATGGCAGGGCCAAAAATGGTCCCAGAGAACAGAGCTGGGCCAGGAGCACCAGAGCAGTGCAGGGACAGAAGGAAACCAAGGTATGGGTTTGTGTAGTGATGGATGGGCTTTATCTTTGGGTAATGCTGGAGAAGGGGATTTTGGAGCAGTCATGATAGCCAGGGGTGTGACTGCATTGTGACCAAGAAAGGACAGGCTCTCTCTGACATGGCAGCGGGGACAAGTCCATCTTTGCTCTGGTGCTGAGCAAGAGCCCCACAACTGAGGCTTTTGGCCTTTCAGATGGCTGAAGTTAGGTGAGATAAATCCTTCAGCAAGGCTCTTAGCTTACATTTGAAAAATCAATAAGGTCCTAGCCCTTGTGCGTGCACAGAGAAGCTGGGAAGTAAACCCTAGACACTGCCAAGATGCTTTCAATCTATCAGAGGAGGAGCAAACACACTTAGCATTCCCACACGTTTAAGGATGAACACACAGCTTTCAGAAGCTTGTGCAATAATTTCTGGGCTCAGGACAGAGGACGGAGGCAGCATTGTGTTGGCATTGTCTCTTCTCTGTGACAACTAGAGCTTGTATACAAATGTGTGGAGACTGATTGCACTAGCAGCTCCTGACAGCAGAAGTGATTGCTGTGAGCAGGGAGCTGCTTGTGTGGCTATAAAGAGGTGCAGCCTGCTGGCAGCAGATTCCACTCCCATCTTCCCATCCCTGCTGCTCATTCCCATGCCTCCATCCACTGCAGACAGGTTTCCGGGGGCTCCCTCTCCCTCTCCTGCCCCCTCCTGTGTAGGTAAAGTTGCTTGGGAAATCAGTTCTACAGCCCTCCATTCCTTTTTTCTGAACCTTCAAAATTTACATATTTTCAGTCCCCTTTGTTTTCCTGTTTTCCCAATGAAATCTGGCTCATTTATTTTTAACAAAAGTGGACATGTGGGAAAAAAAATTTCCATGGTGTCACGTGAAGCTATTTTTTGGCCACTGACAAAACATGGCAGAAACTCCCTAAAGGCCCCTATTTATCATATTCTTTCTAATCTCCCATGTTTATCAGGCCATTCCCCCTTCTCCTTCTCTCTCTTCCTCCCCTTCATGAAGTGGGAGGCATTTGCTTTGCAGGAATGTGGGTGCACAGCTCCTTTCCAGAGCAACATGCTGCAGTTTTGTGTCGGTGCCTAGCAGCCACCCAAGAGGGAAGATAAGTTCTGCCCAGGGGCGAAATACCCAATCCCTGACCCTCCCTGTCCCTGTCATGGCTCTTCCTCCCCTGGCCCCAGGAAAGCCGGCACCGGCCTTTAGGGCTGCATCAGTTGCTATCTGATGCAGACCAGAGCAGCACCAGAAGCCATGGGGTCTAAGCAGTAGCAGGAGTGCAGAACCTGTGGCCCCAAAGGACCCCCCCAACCCCGCCGCCGCCCCGAGCTTCATTACCTCTGCCCAGATTATTCCCTATTCCAAGGAACCACTTCAAATCATCTCCAGGGTTTCTGACCCTATTTATGAGCTGGTGTAGCCATGGGAACTGTAATTATACCAGAAATAACTCACTTGAATGACAAAGAAAACACAAGTTTACAAGACAGTGACTTTTCCAGGGGCTGGCTGAGCTCATGGGACTGTGGCAGGAAATCCCAGCTGAGGCGCAGACCAGGAGTTGCAGCTCATAAGGGCTGTGGCTGGCATGGGACACAATAACTCTTTTGAAACATATTTCTACAAGCTTGTGTCAGGTGGTTGGGACATTTTGTTCCTTATTAATGGAACTTTATCACCTACCACACAGACATACCTGAGTGGAAACAAGCGGGGAATTTCCCAGGCATCTGCAGTTAAACCTTAGTTTCCCTCCTGCAGACAGGCAGCCTACCAAGTGCCTCTGAATCCTCGGCAAGAAAATGACAATGGTAGGACCTGGATTGGTCTTGTAGAAGGTCAGTGAGGTTGTCATGTCAACAGCAGTTTGGTGAGAAACTCAGTGTACCAAGGTGCCTGCGAAAGGAGATTCACATGCTGTAACCTTCCTTCCCCAGTGCCCTTCATGTCTGACGTCTGTGCTAGTGAAAAAAGGAGAAACAGATATAGAGGACTGGGCTTTGCCCTGTGCAGATATTTAACTGTTCAAATACATGCAAATCAGTCCATCAAAGGTGCAGAGAAGTCAGCATCCTCGTGGATGGATATCCTTCAGGATATCATGCACCACTATTCTAGTGTCAAGATTAAACATCTGTAACACCAGGTGTGCTCGGTTTGTGAATCTGTGCCTGCTGCCAGATACAGCAGTTATGCTCAGTGTCTCTGAGCTCAGCTTCCAAAAGAGCCTGGTCTCGATTCTCACTGCAGCTCACGCCTGGAGGCTGCTCTGGTAGGGGCAGAGATTAAAGAGGCTGAGGTCGGTTTTTTTTCCACTGCTGGGGCTCTGGAGAGGTATTTCCATGGTCAGTCCATGAGTCCTTTCTCCTTTCCAGGAGAAAGGGGTCCTTTGTGGACATGTAAATCAAACCATACGATTTAGCTGAACTATCAGGAACGGCCCTGCCTGTGTTAGAAACTAGGTGGCACTGAGAACATGACTAGGTCTGCAAGCCAAATGGCCAAAGCCAGGCTTCTTCAGGAAAAAAGTCGTCCCTCATTTTCTCATTCAGTCAAGGGTGTTTGGTTTGTGCATGTCAGAACAACAGTCCAGGCCCCAGGCTTTCAGGCACCAATGCATTAGGACATGCTGGGGCTTTTTATAGCAGATGATATAAAACCCGTGTAGCCTGTCATACACTTCATTAGTTATCAGAGAGTTACATTTTATTCTGAGTAGGGAGTCTGGCCTTTCTTGGAATAGATAACAAGAGTTACCATCTAATATTCACAAGACTGCTACATTGGTACGATTTTATTACCTTACACAAACTTTTCTGTATGATTTTATTAACTTACACAAACTTTTCTGTATGATTTTATTAACTTACACGAACTTTTCCCTGGTTGGCATAAGTAAAAGGGAAACCAGAATTAATTATCTCCTTTTTTTTAGATAGCACTTTTCACGCACAGATCTCAAAGCAGAGAGCTAAATTTTCATCATCCCTTTTTGTAAATATGGAAGCTGGTGGACAGCAAGTTCAGAGAGCTACAGATGAGACCCAGCCATCCAGACATCTGCTGTGGGGACTGATGTGCTTGGCCATGCAGCACAAAAAGCTCAGTACTTCAGAACCGCTGCAGAGCTCTCCCAGGAGGAAGCAGTAGCATTGTTAAGTATCCTTTCCCTGCACTAACTTTGCTTAATGTCTGCATCCAGCCTGTTAGTAGTGCTGCAATAGGACTGAGTTTGTTAGATCATTTAAAAAAGCTTCCTCGCTTTCTTGTTTTCATTCTGCCCACGATTAAAACACCTGGGTTTTTTTCTTGTATAAGATTATTTTTCTCCTGAATGCCTTTTACAGAACAAGGTTAATATCAATATAGGGAAGGATGACCTAACCTTTTTTTCCCTTTTTTTTTTTTGGGGGGGGGTGGGGGGGGGGGGGAAAAAAAACAAGGTAGTTAA
>NW_010403303.1:36908-43739 GCF_000710305.1 Buceros rhinoceros silvestris
TGGGGAATCAAACCCAGGTAGTTAATCCTGTTATCTACGTGACTGCCAGAACACAGAGCCTGTGGTTGGTTTTAAAAATGAATCTAAATAACAGAGTTTGTTCAGTATTGTCTCAAGGATTTTCCCCGATTTTTCTTTTTCCATAATTGATTCTTTCTGTATGAATTACATGCCATATACCTTTGAACAGTGACTAAACAATCCACTAGCACTTGCTAAAAGTGATCACTCTTTGAACTAAACAGGGAAATAATACCGCTTTGTTTAAAAGGAAAAACAAAAAGAAGAGACAGCAAAAAGGTGGTTTTATTTAAATGGGAATCAGATGATTCTAGAGCTTTATTCAGTTTAAAACAGTGAAGCAAATGATTCAGTGTCACTGGGCAAAGGATAAGAAACTGTACACAAGTCAGCTCCAGATGTCTTCTTTCTTGACAGCTCCTTTTCTCATCTTTTTTCTGAACGATCAATTCTTTCTCCGTAGCAACCAGCAGCCCAATAAAGAAAGGCTGTTCTAAAACATTTTGGTAAAATGTTTCTTTCTTCTTAAGGGGACACATCTCTTCCTATGGCTTTCACATCATGCTGCAGACATACTCTTCTTTCCTCCTCCTACCAGATAAAAGCACCGCTGTGCAATTGCATTCAGTTCAGCTCTTTGTCACCATTATTATGATTTTTTTTTCATAAAGCAGCTGAGGCTTTCAAAGAGAAATGAATGCTTCTGGGGAGCATCTCGTGCTCTCCTTGGGAACATTCAACTAATGGGCAGAGGAGGCAGCTCTTCCTCCTCCATTATCTTGCCTCTCCGGTGGCTGATCAGCTCCCAGATGTATGTATGGTAAGTGCTCTAGCTGCCATGCAGTAGCAGGTCCCTGGTGGAAACAACTGTGAAAGGGGAAAAGCCAGGGGATGAAAATGCGAAACTTCTTTTTTTTTCATTTTCTCCTTTTATTGCTCAGGTGTATTGCCAGGTACTAATCTCTCCCTAGGATCTCCCAAATGTGTAGGATTTAGTCTTTTAATGTTGCGGGGTTGGGGTTTGGTTTTTTTTTTTTAACGGCCTTTCATTGTCAGATTCCAACATTTCTTTTAATTTAGATCCTCTAAACTCTCCCTGTGGAGGCACTCAGCTCTATACACTGAACTAGAGCCTCTTACTGGGAGGCTCCTAAGGATATTTTTGTGACAAGAACCTGCAACTGAAACCTGCTTCATGGGTCCAGTCAAGCATCATAAACATATCATAAACTAAGTGAACTGTTTAGTAGTCATAATTGCATGCTGGGAATGCACAAGTTGCACAAAAGATGTTCTGACAGTTTCATATACACAAAGATTTGTATGGGTCCATTGTTGATGGTATACTTTGATTGTAATGATGAAAGTAATTTCTAGAGAAAAACGAAAATAAAGGAGGAGGAAAGAGAGAGAAAAAGGGGAAACTTTCCCCAGTGTCCGGCTGTGAAGGGCAATGATGGGATCTTTTAGGTGTCTCCTCCTTGGAAGGCTTTCTCCAGTGCAGCAGGTGATGACAATGAAAATGATGATGATGATGATGATTTCTTGCTGTGCTTTCCCTTAGCATTATATACTTTTCAACAGGACCCACTTCAACTCCCTATTGGTTATTCCAGGTTGTGATTCTATTAGCTCTGGGAGGAGAATATTGCACATTCATTGCCTGTTATGCTTCCGTGAATACATATGATTGGATAATATTTACTGAGAATTTAAATAGCTGTTAGCTGCTTTGTTGAGCACCACGTATGTTTTTCTCTTTCTTATACTAAAGTCTACAAAGCAAGAGATAAAGAAGGAGAGGGAGGAGGGGCAATTCTCACACTGGTGCTTTCCACGAGAATCCGCCCCACTAATGCTGTGGGGGGTTGGGAGAGGTAGGGCCTTGAGAGCAATAATAGGGGAACGGCACAAGTGCAATAAAGGAAAAATGTTGCCACAGAGATGCTGGTAATTACTGCCTCATGGCTGCACAGAGAGGTTATGTAGCTGCAAGCAGCACGCCCTTGAGCACTGCTACAGCTAAAGCACCAAGGAACATAAAGCATCTAAGCTAGTGGGAGCCTGGACACAGTCTGACATGAAGCCATGAATTCCAGCATAAAATCAAGGTCTCTGTTGAAAGAGGTGTTAAACACAGGCAAGACAGAGTGGAGCTGGCGAGGGAGATTTTCTAAGGCCAACAGAGAAGGACAGGGTGACACAGCTCTCCTTAATTTAGTCCCAACTTCAGGTCAGGCTGTTTTGGAGGAAAGTCACAACACAAGGAGGACTGCTTGGATAAGTATCTACTAACACCCTGCCTGGTGAGCAGCTTAGGGCTGAGATTTGATTACACTTGCTGAGATTTGACCTTACATAACCACCTGTTTTCTGAGAGGTCCTAAAATAATTCAGGCCTCTTTCAAATCCAGCTCCAGTGTGTGACTTCTCTATGACACCACTGCTGCAAGATGCCAGCTCCTGCCATGACATCCACCGAGGGATGGAGAGCAAAATTTGCTTTCCTTCATGCCGGGCTCTGGAGTACAGGGGGTGCAGAGAAGATATCTCTGCTCCCTGCTGGCAGGGACCTTCTTCCCCTCCCCCAGCCCTGTCATCTCACTCAACTCCTCCCACCCGCTTAGCTCTTCTTCTCCTTTACTGGGCTGCTTTGTCCATCCTTAGCCTTTCTCAGGCTAACCTCTGGAGGAAACTGCCTCTGCATTGCCCCTATTATCTGATTTCTTACCAAATCCTTTACTTTTCTCTGTCTTGTGGTTCCCCTTCCTCCTCCAGGGGAGTTAGGTTATCCAGAAGTAACATGTGAAGTCTTCGTGCACCTTCAGGCTGGAGATGGGGTTATGGGATTAGCACGTTAACTGGCCTGAAAGCCGCTCAGACAAGCATTAAATCTCCAATCTTCTCTCCATCGTTCAGGGAAATCTCTTTTGGAGGAGATGGAGAGATGGAAGACCCAGTCACGTTTTCTGGGGTCAGCTCTTCATCCAGCTGAGAGCCCTCAAGTCCTGTGACCATGTAGTTTGAAGGTATTGCCATGGGATTGGGGGGTGGGAAATCCAGCTAAATCCTTTGCAGGGGCTCTGTGGCTTCACCCCAAAGTGCCGCCTTCCTCCTGTGCTCTCTGTGCTGAATTTTTGCTCCCTTGCAGGCACCTTGTCTAGCCCCTATCTCTTTCTTCCCTTCCCACTCCATTGGCTGCCCACTCCTTTGCAGCACTTTAGGAGTGGTGAGAGGCACCAAGTTGGAAGAAGACAGGCACCAAGTGTGCTAGGCACGGCAGGATCAGCCTTAGGATGCTGCTTTTTAAACCAAATCTTAGGACATCTCGTGCCTGCGTTTTATTCATATGGAATGAATTCATGCTGCTTTGGCTGCATCTTTATCCTGTTTAATTGAGGGGTGAAGGAGGCAGTGCTGGGCTTATCAAGGAGTTGAGTGCCCCCTTATACGGCAGGGAAAGGCTTCCTGTCTGAGCTTTCTGACCTGTCACCTTCCCCCATGCTGATTACCCTGTGACTACCTCACTCAGGATTAGCTCCTGCCATCTCTGGGGCAGAAAGGATCTCTGCACGTAGGGAAGGACACCATCTGAGGACACCCACCTGGGGGACACCCACTGCTGAAACTGTTGCTTACTTTGCAGCAGCTGTTGATGTGAACTTGCCGCATCATGAGGTTGTCTTCTCCGCACGTCACCTGTAGTCTTTCTGGAGGCTTCAAAAAAATTGGGGGGGAGGCAAAGCTCATGACAGTGACAGGATTCAGCAACATTATTAATTAGAGAAAAATCTAAGTTAGTAACACTGTGTAGTGAGTTCAGTGCAAATGCAAATGAGTAGCTCGAAAACAAACCAATTTACAAGAGCAGTACTAAAAAATACTACACTATCGGGCCTCTTACAATTACAAAAATGGATTCCCTGCCTGAACTGAAATGTCTTTTTATTTTTCCCCTCAGAGCTTCCAGCCTGAGAAATTTCAGCACCAAATTAGACAGTTTTGAAAATTAAGAGTAGATGAAAATGAAGGATTCTAACAGGTGAGAGTTTCCTGAATTAGTCACTTCTAAAGGCCATATAATAGTTCCGTTCCTCAAACACAGCCACTTCTTCTGCAGAAGACAGAGATGACATGTAGCAGCAGCAGCATGCAGCAGCAATGTACCACCAATCCAAAAAATTCATACCCGGAAATGCTAGCAGCAATCCAAACTCAAAGAGAAAAAAAAAATTACATGCCTATGTTTTTCAATCTTTCAATTTTTGAGAAATCTCAAGACTTGTTGGGTCCAATAAGGAGCTGACTGTTGAGAGTAAAGGCAGTGTGGTTGAAGGATATGCATTTAAAAATTTGCATAAGCTTTGGCTATTTACTCGAAACAAGTTTAGACACTGGTAGTTGATCACATATATTAATGCGGTCAACTAATTGTAAAACCAACTGTGATCAGTAGGGTCAAAGTAAATACAACCTATTCATAATATTTTAGGTGGAAAATATTTTCCCACTAAGAACAGATTTCTTTTGCAATAAAGCAGGTACACTCTAGCTGTTGTCCTTGCCTCCTTCTGCCACAGACATAACAATTGGCTGGGGTTGGACTGTGTCTGCCAACAGATGATCTTCATTAGATGGCATCAGTTTGTCAGAGATTAAATACCCAGCGCCAGTGTTTTGCTGTCAGTGATGTTCTGCTCTAACGCGGTTCAAAACCTGCCTTTCTTCCAGCAGATCAGTGAGTTGGTTCCCCGGTGGGATGTTGGATATGCTGACCCAAAGGATCATGCCTGGCTTCTAAGCTCCGATCTGCTCGGCATGGTGTGTATCCCATGTTTGCAACTCCTTCTCGCCCTGCTTACTAATAGGAAGATGAAGCACAAAGCAATGACGTGCTTTGGCCATGATTACATAGCATCTAAATTCTAATCTAAGACTAAAATCTGTTTCTCCTGCAAGCTAGGCAGACGTGCCAATATAGGCTGAGTGGCACACAGCTATACATGCCTACAACCCTATGCATGTTTGTGGATATACTGGTCATGTGTATGCTCATGCGTGTTTAGAAATAGTGTACAAATAGCTATACAAAGACACAGGTAGTCTGGTATTTATCTCCAAATAAAAAAAAAAAAAAAGAGAGAAAGACAAACCAAACTGTCCTCCAGCAAAAATGATCATAAGAGTGCTATAGTTGTGATTGCACTGTTGTCTTTATACACAGCTACTAAACCCAAGGAAAATCTCAAGCCCAGCTGTGCACAAAGGGCAACCTCAAACCACGCACCCTCCCAGCCAAAAGGGCTTAACAAGACCACTTCATCAAAGGTCCCCATAATTAATACCTTCCAATTAACAACCCTTCACACCTCTCCCAGACCAGAACTGTTCGCATGAATGATTTGAGCCACCATAACATGGCACTGTCATTGAAGGAATTTGCTCTGTCCTTCCCCTGTCCCTGTCCCATCCAACTCTTTCTCTTGCACCGGCACAAAGGTTTAGCCACTTTTGGCCATCGTGAACAAGGATGGGGAAACCTATCCGGGTTTAAACTTCACTGGTATGTTTATTTATGCATTTGCTTACATGTTTTTGACAGATTTGTTTTAAACCCTTCTCATTCAGTGCTGTCCCACGGAAGGATTATTATAGGAGTGAAAAAGAGCAGCACAGAATAAAATAATTTCTCTTGGTGGTGAAGCTGTTTCATGGAGGCTTAAAATGTTTCTGAGGCTGCAGCCCCTGTTAAATGGAAATCCATGGCCAGCCAGACATACGCTCTGCTGTCCCTTGAAAATGCGTGAGATCAGGATCAAAGTGTCACCCATAGCCTAAATGAAAGTGATGGTGGGCTTGAAAAATCAGTCCCCCTCTTCTGAAATCTGTCTACCCCTGAAGGACAGCCCTCTTACTCAGTTGTTTGCAAACTTAAAAAATTTGTGTACACGAAATATTTTCTACTGGACATGTGGATCCAGCACAGCACATTTAAGCCCATTGACAATACATTAGCTTTGCTTATTTTGCTCCTGCAGATACAGTAAGAGCTGTCTATCAGTTTTTGCAGATCCAGATTTGTTGGTTGCAAACCAATGATCTAATTTATTGTGCACCGAGGATTGTGTGTGTGAAGGGTTTGCACTGACTGAAGAAGTAAGTGGGCACTCTGCGGAAAAGAAAAATTTGCTGGTATTTCAGAGAGGAATCTGTGTGAAATCTTCGTGAGCGTTCAAGCATCCCTGTGAAATGAGAGCTTGTTCTTCCCGATAGGTGGTATTTGAAACTGCTTGTGTGAAAATGGCTGGGAGTTGGGAACAATTAGCTGATTAAGTGCAGCAGGTAGCATGTGTTAACCAGGAAAAATAGGGTTCATCAGTAATAAACCCCATTTGCACACCGCTACATCCCTCCATGTATACACTCAGCCTGATTCACCAATTATTTTAATCGGTGTAGATCAAGGCCAGCTTTTGAAATCAACCTTATTTACTCCAGGAAAATAAACAAATTAAAAGCCAGGGCTGAAAAACAAAGACAACACCCCCCCACCCCCCTTCCCAGCTGCTAGGCACAACAGCACACGCCGAGAGTCCGGAGCGCGCAGCGGGAGCACCCCCGCGTCCCTGCCCGGGCGCAGCTCCGCAGACAAAGCCCCTGCGCACCTCTGCGCAAAAAGAGCGCAGCGCCGGGCAGGCAGGCGCGGAAACAAAGCGGGGCAGGCAGCCGCAGCATGCGGTGCCGCGCAGGACTTCCTCTGCGAGTGGGCTGCTGCTGGTGGCAGCGGCTGCTTTTTTTTTTTCCTGTTCT
>NW_010403304.1:0-301 GCF_000710305.1 Buceros rhinoceros silvestris
CCTCTGCTCTCCGGCCCCGTGCCCTGAGGGTGCTGAGCGCACCCAGACCTGGGCACCCAGCTCTGTGCCGCTCTGAGAGGGTCGTTTGCCACAGGCCCCTTCAGAGAAGTGTCTCTGTGGCCCTGTGTGGGTCTGCTGTCACAATGTGGGCCTCCCCAGAACCACTGGGGGAGGGAGCCCGAGGCCCCAGAGCCCGTGCCAGCCATGCAGAGCGACTGGGATCCTAACAGGACACCGGAGCTTGTCTGCTTGAGCCTCTGCCCCGCTCTGAGGCAGCCACCAGCAGCGGGGGCAGAGGGGA
>NW_010403304.1:501-834 GCF_000710305.1 Buceros rhinoceros silvestris
CCTGCCTGTCACCGTTCTGGCCACGACCTGAGCTCCGTTAGCCGTCAGGTGTGGCACAGCTGGGCTGTGCGGGGCTGCCGTGGGAATCGCCCGGCTCCCGGGCAGAGCTCCCGCTCCAGCTCTGTGCCCGTGGTGGTGGTGGGGAGAGCCTGGGGGTCCCTGCCCTCTGCTGCCACCCTCCACCTCTGGGCTGGACCAGGGGCTGGTGACCGCCCGACCTGCTGTCTGTCTGGACCTGCTGTCCGTCTGTACCCAGTGGCTTTCCAGACCTGCTCCGTGGCGCTGGCCAGACCTGGCTTCTGCCTGGGTCTGACCCGGAGACTCCGCCGAGCT
>NW_010403305.1:0-995 GCF_000710305.1 Buceros rhinoceros silvestris
CCGGGCCCCCAGGCCAGCCGGCGCGGGGCTCGGCGCAACCTGCTCTGGGGGAAGGTCCCTGCCCCTGGCAGGGGCTGGGCTGGGTGAGCTGTAAGGTCCTTCCACCCCAAACCACCCAGTGGCTCAGGCTGGAAGGACTCTGCAGCTGACCGGCAGCACTCTCGGGTCTCTCTGAATTTCAGTCATTTGCTAGCACCAAACCAGACAAGGTTTGTCTGAGACAGCACACGCAGGAGAAAGGTTTTGTAGCCCAGAGGCAGTTATTAAGGGGAATACATTTACAAGAAGACTTGTTTTTCCCTTAAACTATGTCCTCCCATGTCACACTAATGAAATTTGAGTAATATATTAATGATATATTGGTTTTGTTTTGGTTTTAAGCAGTTCAAAAAGACAAGTGCTGAGCAGAGAAAAAAAAATCCGAATGCGAGAACAAACGCGGGGCACTTCTGTGGATCATCGAGAGCGGTTTCATGCTGCATGAAAGTAAGATTGGGCCCGCAGGCTGATTAAACAGGATTTCAATGAGGATGAATGAATAATTAGCATTATTCATTCAAATCTCATTTACATTGAAATGTAAGAACTTGCACAGATTACAGTCATTTCTGAGGCAGCACAAGGGCCGGGGTTTTTTTAAATGAGTAAGACTTGACTGTTTGGAGAGGAGAAAGTCGCGGCCAGGCCCAGTACCAGCGAGGTCCCAGCGCAGCACAGAAGCCACCAAGGCCACCCACTTTCCTGAGGGGAAGGACACAGGGACTCCTGGGGAGAGGATGAATCCCAGGCAGGGTAACGAGGCTCTGCTGACCCCCAGACAAACCCCCCGGAGTCTAAAACACCCTATGCTGAGTCCTGAGACCACAGATCCTCGGTGGAATATAAACACAACACTCGGATATGGGTAAGAGATAGTGAGAGAACAAGATTCTTGCACTGTCAGAAAAATCAAGATGTCAAATCTGTGTCTTTCTGAAAACCAACATACATATATA
>NW_010403306.1:0-1034 GCF_000710305.1 Buceros rhinoceros silvestris
GCTCAGTTAAGGAGGAGGGGAAAAATAAATAATAATAAAGCCCGCTGGAAAGGATCCCTTGGTAGCGACGGCACAGGTCCACGAGCCCCACGGCGAGCGGGCACTCAGCAGGTGAGGGAGCTGGCTGCCGCGGAGGTGGCCCGGGGTGGCTGCGGTGACTGTCAGCCTGGCGAGGGGACGCTGCCTGGATCAGAAAGCGATGAGAAACCCCAAGAAATTGGCTCTGGAACTGAATTTCCAAAGGGTCTGTTCTGGCACAGGAAGACCGGCACAATAGGTGCAGAGGATCCCCGCTTGCTCTTCATGCAGCTATTCAGAGTTCACCAGTTCTCCTCCCGCCCTGTTTCCCAAAGCAGAAGGCAGCCCTTAGCCTCTGGCGGCACCTACCTCTGCTGGTTTCCAGCCTGTTACCGAACACCGAAGCGCAAGGAGAGGGTCAGACATTTAAAGCCAGCCTGGTCCGGTTAGAGGTCACCTGCGGGCACTGCTCCCCCAGCCCCAGCACAAAGCCCTTCAACAGCAGGCAGCAGACACAGGGATGCTGCGAACCTGGTGAGGAACCCTACTGCCAAACCTCCCCTAGACAGGAGCGCTCGTCTCTGCATCCTCAGTGCCTGACGCCAGCTGGGCGGAAGGAAAACAAGGGCTTCGGAAAAAACCTCGCTACAGCCCCACGGAGCAAAGCCAGATTAAGTCAGCAAAGCACATCCAGGGGAAGGGGTGTCTGACAGCACCTTGCAGCAACAAGAAACCCTCGAGCAAGCGGCAAAGACAACAGGCGCTGACTCCGCCGGCAGAGCAGCAAGCTGCCTTCGCATCCTCCGGATCCCTCCTGCGGGGATGCCATGTTACAAAATAAACAGAACCCCGTTCATCACTGTTTCCCTGCTACAGCCACCCACCGTGTGTGAGGGGTGCTGTAAGCCTGCTGCGTGCCCTGCTGAGCCCCGCTCCCCTCCTCCCCTATCCTCTCCTCCTCCTCCCTGCTCGGGGTCAGCTTCCCGCTCCCAGATAAACGCCCAAAGCAGCCGGGT
>NW_010403306.1:1185-1630 GCF_000710305.1 Buceros rhinoceros silvestris
CGGGGCCCCCGCCCCACGGCCACCCCGCCGCCCCCGCCAGTTGCTTGCGACTCTCCGAGCGACCGTCACCGTCCCTGCCCACGGTTCTTTGGAGGGGGTTAATTTATCCGAACCCGCTCAGCTCCCTGCCTCCCCGCTCCGGACACTGACATTCATCTCAGCAAAACGGCACAAATGAACTTGCGCAAAAGCAGGGGCTGGTGATGCACAGGGGGTCCCTGGCCATGGGGGACCCTGCCAGCCCCTCCACCAGGCAGGTCCCCCAGCACCTCCTCCCTCCCGTTCACACAGCAGGAGTGGAGCGCTGGGGCTCGCTTCCCTCTCACAGCCAGGGAAAATAAAGCTGCCTACCCGCTGCTCCACACAGCCACCCCACCTTGTCTCCCACCTTCTCCCTCCGCTGGGCTCCACCGCTGCTGGGGAGGGGTCCAAGGCGCTTCCTCAG
>NW_010403306.1:1773-5095 GCF_000710305.1 Buceros rhinoceros silvestris
AGATCGATTCGCTTGCGGAGAGCGGGCTGAGGCAGAGCATCTGCCTGCTGGCTCTTCCCAGCGCAGCACGAGCTGGTAACACGGTCACCCCTCTTATCTCTGCTCGGCTCCCCGTTACCCGTCACAGTGAAACGCAACACGGCAAAGGAGGTCAGTGGAGCCGGAGGGGAGCGGAGGGGGCTCTTGGGAGGCGACAGAGAAGCAGCTGAGGGGGAAACCAGACAAGCAGGAGACAGAAGGGGACCCCTCTTGCTTCCCTACTGCAGCGGACAGGCATAATGCCGGCTCTCTGAGGCAGCCAGGCTCTGCACACACATGCCTTCAGAGGAGGACGGCAGCGGTCACCCGGCAGAGCCGATGTTATCTGTTCCTGAGCTACGCAAAGGCAACAGTAGAGGCTGCACTGGGTGGCAGGGGAGTGGAGAGGATGAGCAGGGTTAATTTGAATTCCTCCTCTTCCTCCCCCACCCTACGGGAGGGCAGAGGAGCAACAGCGCTGCCCCAGGGACCCTCCTTCAGCATTTGCAAAGCCGAACTGTCTGGGGACAAAAGGGCACTTGGGAAGACTGTAGAAAAAGCAGCAGGAGGATTAGACAGACTGAGCGACAGACTCCCCCTCCGGGCGGGCAGAGGAGCAACAGCGCTGCCCCAGGGACCCTCCTTCAGCATTTGCAAAGCCGAACTGTCTGGGGACAAAAGGGCACTTGGGAAGACTGTAGAAAAAGCAGCAGGAGGATTAGACAGACTGAGCGACAGACTCTCCCCAGAGCAAACCAGCCTCCCCCAGCACCCGGCTGCGTGGGGGCACCCCTATGGCCAGGGACACCCCAAGTCTCTGCAGTCCCCTCCTGTGCACCCCAAGTCTCTGCAGTCCCCTCCTGTGCAGGCAGGTGGGAGCCACAGCTCCTCAGAGGAGCCAGACCTCCTGCGAGGCTGCCAAGCTTTGAGAGCTCGACAGTGCCAGCACCTGGGAAACAGACGGGAGGACCCTCTGCCTCCAGAGGAGCTGTGTCTGGGTAGCTGGGGGTGTCAGGATTCAAGGTTCCAATGCCTGAAAGCTCAGACAACTCCACAAACACCTCTATCTGTGATCAAAAAGTGATGCTCCGGAGGGGATTGCTTCCCCACAGCCTCCCCAATGTATCCCAGTCCCGTGGACCAGGTTCACCGGGGACCCATCTGGCCAGGAGCACAACTGGCGCTGGGCAGAGGCAGCATAAGATCTCCCATCTCTCCTCTGTGTTCTAGTCCCTGGGTTTTCTCTGGTGACCGGGGGCAGGGGAAAGGCTGTCTCCTTTCCTCCGAGGAGCAGCCCTGGGGTTCCTCCCTGCTGGAGGAACGCCGTGGTCAGCCCTCCAGGACAGGGCTGTCCCAGAGGCTGTCTCCCAGAAGAGCTCCTCGTCCTTCACTGAGTGCAGAGTCACCCCCTGAGACAGGGCTGAACTCTCCCGTGTTTCGCACTAACGATCTGTTGTGCTGGGGTTGGCAGCCGTGTGCGCAGCGATGCGGACGGCGGCTCCCCGCTTCCGCTGATAGCAGAACAAAACACTTGATAAGTGAAACAGTGGTTTAATTCACAGGAGATATGAACTGGTTTGGAAGAGGAGCCATGGAGGAGGCTGCTGAAGCAACACCTGGACAGCGCTGGGACTGGGTGCTGCGGTCACGCAGAGCACCGCTGCTGTCTGCAGACATCTCGGAGGAGAAAACCTTGTGGTTGTCTGGGCTCAACTCATATGTTTGTCCAGGCCATAGAGACCGGCATTTCAAAATTCTCCAAACACAGTGAAGCCAGGTGGGAACCAGCACCAGTCCCAGCATGCAACTACCACAACACCTTTTCAGACAGAAGTCATAACAGCTACCTCAGAGCAACCTCAACCACCGCCAGTCCTGGGGCTGCCCAGGAGCAGCAACTGGAAAAGCATCTCTGCCAGGTCCCCTGCCCAGCCAGCATGATGCGACAAGCTGGGGGGCACTGGAAGGGGGCCCTTGCACCATCCCCGGGAGGCTCCTCACAGTCCCCGCTCACTGCACTCCTGAGCCCTGAGCAAGCAAACCATATCTTGAGGCACCTTCAAGGCTTCCCCAGGCAGCTTCTACTCTGACGTTTCTCCAGTGTGGCTGGGCAGGAGCAGGGAAGGAGGAAAAGACTTCTGCATCCGCTCCTACAGCGCTGGAGGAGTCCAGCCCTGTTTCTCCAGGGCTTTGGTTTCACTCCCTCATGCCAAGACCACTCAACTCCAGTCCAACCCATCCGTGCCCCCAGCCTGTGGCTCATCTAGGGGGCTGCATCCCTAAGAGCCCCCCAAAGAGCTGAGTTAAGGCTCATTTCCACACAGCCCTTTCCCAGCCTGGCTGGTGCCTGGAGAACAGCAACTGCTGCCTCTCTTGAGGTCCTCCAGCAGCGCAGAGGACAGAGTCCAGCAGGATGTGCAGCAGAGCCCCAGGCAGGAGCCTCAAGATTAGAGCAGTGACAGAGCAGAAGAGTCCAGAGGAGCAGCGAGCCTGGCCAAGGGAGGAGCCGAAGCCTGAGCAGCTGCTCCGGGACAGAGCCTGCAGCAGGAGGCACATCTGCCTGCTCACCCCGAGGTGTCCCAGGACAAGCTTTCCCAAAGCCATTGCTCAGCGAAAAAAACCAGGCCTGTGTGGGTCCTGGTACCCCCATTCCCATCTGACGTGGCCAAAGTTCATCTCCCCACAGAGCATCTGCTGAGATCCCAAAAAGGAGGCGGGGAAGCTTCCGAATGCCCCAGGGAGCAGCTTCAGGTCAGGCTAGAGAGGATTCCTCACAAGCCACCAGCTGGGGAAGAACCAGCTTCTCCCAGTTACGTGGGAAGTTCCTTGAAAGCACGACGGAGACTTCCAAGGGTGTTTGGGGCAGCAATTTTCCAAACTGCTGAAAATCGGCCACTGACATCAGACATCAGCTCCCTGTGGAGCCTCACGTGAATGAGTGAAGGCAGTAATGAAGAATTTGGATAATCACCATTTGCTTGGAGGGCAAGGTTAGTTCTGAGCACTGATTCCTGGGGTTTAGGAAATAAAATTTTTTCACCCTGTTTTACATACGCTCCCATTTTTCACCACCAGTTAACCCAGTGTACCAGAACTCCATCAACTGTGGCAGGGCAGCTATACAAATAAAACCGGAACACATCATTTCACTGGATGAACAAAGGCAATTTCCACCACAGGCACACAAAGAAACACCTTCAGTGCCAGTGAGACCCGATGGCTCCCTCCAGCCCCTCCAGAGATGCTCCCGCAGCTTGGCCCCTCTCCTCTGCCCCCAGCCCTGCTGCGGCACCTCCTGCCTCCA
>NW_010403306.1:5259-5575 GCF_000710305.1 Buceros rhinoceros silvestris
ACAGACCCCAGCCCAGAGCGAGCTCCCAGGCGGCTCACGGATCATCGCCACGAGCACTGTGAAGCCACATGGTGCTGAGTGCAGAGCCGCTCCCAAAAGCAGCCGTGGCAGCGCTGAACGCCGCCACGTGCCACGGTCCCTCCCCAGTGCTGGCAGCACTTGGTGAAAGTGCTCTGTGACAGCTCAGGCGGCCGGTGCCCAGGCACGTGGCGCTGCGGTTCCTTCCTCACACAACACACCACTGTACGGTGCTTGTTCTCGGCTTCTGGGGTGCTGGCGAAGCCTCAAACCTGCCACAGCCAAATCCTGGGGCGCA
>NW_010403306.1:5763-7600 GCF_000710305.1 Buceros rhinoceros silvestris
CCAGCCAGGCCACGTCGCCGGTCCTGCCTCAGCCCCCCCGACTCAGCCTCCTGCAGCTCCTGCACCACTGACCTCGGGGTGCACTCCCGAGCGTTGGGGAACAGAGGGAACAGAAGAGCATCAGACAGAAGAGACACCCACACCCCCCTCTGCTAAAGCCATCTCGGGGTCAGAGGACTTTTCAAGGAGACTAATAATTCCAGAGACTTCTTGTGCTTTTGCACCATCCTTGTAGTGTCAACAAGGAAACATGCCCATGCTACGTGCAAACGTGAGCCCACCACGGCGGACAAAGCACAGCCCTGCAGAAACAGAGCCACAGACAGGCAATGACGGGTGGGGCTGGCAGGGACCTCTGGGGGGTCACCCAGTCCCATCCCCTGCTGGAGCAGGGTCACCGGAGCAGGGTCACCAGAGCAGGGTCACCGGAGCAGGGTCACCAGAGCAGGGTGCCCAGTTTGGCGTCCACAGCCTCTCTGGGCAGCCTGCGCCAGGGCTCCCGCACCCTCGCAGCAAAGAAGTTTCTCCTCGTGGTCAGGTGGAACTTCCTGGGTTCCAGTTTGTGCCCGTTGGCCCTTGTCCCATCACTGGGCACCACTGGGCAGAGTCTGGCCTAAAAACATGTCCTGAGGCTGCTCTAGGCCAGCTCCTCGGAACGGAGCAGCCCTGGAACTCCCACGTTTCCTGGCAGGGCTGCGAAGCCCTGGGGAAGCAGCTGCATCTTCTCAGAGCTGTAAGAAGATGTAGAGTCTGTGAGAGGCTCTATAATTTCAGCCTAACCAGACACTTCGGTTTAATTGTCAGTGACATGGCACTACACACACATTTCAGTGCCGATACCCAGCATCAAGCAGCCACGTCAATTTACTGGCTTGCTGCACTAGAACCCATTTAACATCGATCCAGCAGCACGGCCAGGTGTGCTGCCCAAGTTACAGTTCAGATGTTCTTGGGAACAGCACTGAACTACACGGGGAGAGATGTTACAGGCACATTCCTTTTGTAATTTGTTCATGTCTCCGGTACATGAACACCGAGCAGAGCGGGCATTAGCCACCCTGAAGAGTTCAGATGCCCTCTAACATCCCATGTCCGTGGGTGCTGGGAGCCTGGCTGGTGGCACGCTGCTTACAGCCTGCCAAAGTCCCTCCTCTTGCCCTGCAGGCGCAGCGACCTCAGCACCCACGGGGTGAAGCACACAGGGGCCAAAGCGCAACAGCGCGAGTGAGTGTTCGCAGGAGTGTGGCTCAAAACTCACCTTCACAGCGAAGCACACCGGGGTGGTAACCACCACCAAATGCCATGGAGGCAGCCACAGCCCCACCACAGGGGCACCAGTGCCTGCCGCGGCTCATCGGCATCTGTCCTCTTCCAGAGCAGCGTGGGCTGTGCGTGCCGGTGAAATCCAATTCCCTCACTAACCCCCCGCTTCGGCGTGGATTGCCAAGTGATTTCCTCCCACTTCAAACGGTTCTCCCCGCAGGCAGCCCTGGGCAGTGAAATCACAGCAAGCACAGGGACAATCAGCTCCCGAAGCAAGGACATCCCTGGTGCCCAGCGGCTGGCTCCGGCTGGCAGGGCAGAGAAGGGCAGGAAAGAGCCAAGAGCAGCACAGCCAGCTGAAGGAGTCACAGGGGCTGTTATGTATTTGGTAAGAGAAAAAAAAGAGACAAAATTGGTTGGTCCATCCTAAAACATAGTTTGTTGGGTTCTAAAGGTCTGAGGAAAGTATAAAACACCAACGGGGGAAAACAGCAAAAGGGGAAACCAAGGCAGAGCAATACGAGGACTTGTGGAGCTGGCTGGCAGGGGCTGTCCTGTGGCAAGCGGGGCTGCT
>NW_010403306.1:7724-8036 GCF_000710305.1 Buceros rhinoceros silvestris
TGAGCACCGTGGCTCTGCCCCCCCTGCCACCGCTGGGGATCCACCCAAAACCTGCTCAATTCTTTCACACAAAACTCCCAGGCTCTGCCCAGTGGGAGCCGCAGGGCACCAGCCATCCCCATCCCCACAGCCTCACCCAGGCAACAGACACTGCTCAGCACGCACCGGTGTTCTTTTTCCCCTAAAAACCAGCCCACAGCAAAAATTGGAAAATTCATTAAATCAATTAAAATTTCAGAAAATGGAAAGGAGACTGATTCTTGCCGTCATGGGCCAGCAAACTTCGTCTTTAGAAAACATAATAATCGATAT
>NW_010403306.1:8268-12148 GCF_000710305.1 Buceros rhinoceros silvestris
GCCTGTGCTGGAGAGGGCTCTGAGGAGGAGCAGCCCCCTCCCACATCCGCTTCCCTCCAATGGGTGTTGTACAACCCCCGAGGCACCCAGCCCCTTGTCCAAAAGGTGCCGGGATTTGCACTGGTCTGGTCAGAGAAGGAGAGAACCCAGAAGAGGCAGAAAAGGGATGGGAAGGTCGTGCCTGGCCACCAACCCATGGTGCAAAGGCATTTCGTCATACCCTTCCACTCCGCCTGACGCCACCACGGTGGCTGCTCACCACACCTCTGCTCTGCCCTTTGTCCCAGCCCCTTTGCTTGCAGCTTCCGACAAGGTCTGTGGCTGGTGGGTACCATCGAGGTCGCTCCACACTCACCAGTCTGAGCAGGACAAGCCTCCAGCCTGCTCCCTCCAAGTGCTCTGCATATCCTACTTCAAAGTGTATACGGATAAATGCAACAACCCCACCCTCGGGTCGTGGCTGACCCCAAGCTTCCCTCCAGCTTGTGGGAGGTCCTTCTGCTGATGCTCAAGGCACAGCAGCACAGCCCCGAGCAGCCCCCCTTCCCAGCGCTTTGCACCCCAAACTGACCCAGACCTTTGTGAACCAGCAGCAGAATCACAGAATCATCTGGGTTGGAAAAGCCCTTTCAGCTCCTCGAGTGCCCCCGCTCCCCAGCACTGCCAGGTCCCCCCTGACCCCTGTCCCTCAGCAGCACCTGCACACGGCTGGGAGACCCCTCTTAAAAAAAGGTTTCAAAGAATCACAGAGTCACTTTGGATAGAAGAGCCCTTTCAGCTCCTCAAGTCTGTTCTCCCAGCACTGCCAGGTCCCCACTGCCCCCTGTCCCTCAGCACCACCTCCACACGCCTGGGAAACCCCTCCAGGGATGGGGACTCCACCACTGTCCTGGGCAGCCTGCGACACGCCTGCACAACCCCAACGGGACACAAACGGCTCCTCAGGGACAACCTCAACCTCCCCTGGGACAACTGGAGGCCGGTTCCTCTCATCCTGTTGCTTGTTCCTGGAAGAAGAGACCAACCCAGAGGGTCTGCGCAACAGGGAGGCTGCCTAGCCCTGGCTGCCTGGGAGGAAAAGGTTCTGAGACCCCACAGGAATCACACCCTCCCCACTCCCCAGCCAAGCACTGCACCCCTCAGGGAGCACGTCCCAGGGGGGCACAGGCACCCTCAGCAGCCACAGCCCAACACCAGGCACCCACACGCAGCAGGGAAGGACATTTCTACTTCTCTCACCCAGCCGTTATCCCATTCCTGCATCAAAACAAGGTCTGTTACAACCTCGGCCGCTTTCCCCAACAGCAGCTGAAGGTAATCCTCCTCCGACAGAGCTGGCCGCGCCTCTCGCCATTGATGACTGCGAAGTGAAAACAAGCCTGGAGCCCAGTTTTAACTTTTCCTGCTAAAACTCTGAGCAGCACAATGATCACACAGGCAGGGATGCTGGATTCCCTCGGCATCAGGCTCCCCGTTTAAATTAAGCCGAAAGATTTCCCCCAGGTTATAGCAATTTAATTAAAACAAAATCAAAACAAACCTCTAAAGCTTCCGAAACGCTCCTTGTGAAACGAGAAGCCTCGGGGACTGCCGAGCGAGCCCAGACCCCAGCTAACACCCACGGGAACAGGAACACTTCGACTCGTTGCAGTGGAATAAGAGGACGGACGCACCGGGTGACGAGGCAAGGGCAGCTCTTCAGGGCTCCCCTGGCAGAGCGGGCACAGTGACACACGCAGTCCAGGCCACCGAAACGCAGAGCTGCCTGTGCAGACTCCTCACCCGGGATGATCTCCAGCGCCATGCAGCTCCACGTCGCGGCTTCGCCTGCTCAGACCTCACCACAGAGCTGGTGGGGGACGGTGTCTATCACAGAGCTGCTCCGGGGACAGGCAGCAGCTCTTCAAGCCCTGGGGCCTCGGCAATAACTGCGGTCCCTGGCAGTGAGTGGGATGAGCTGAGGCCTCGAGGCGCAGCCGCACACCAGCCTCTCGGGAAGTCCCCATCTTCCACGAGCCACTGCAGGTCTCCCTTCACGAGCCCTGAGGAACCTCGCTGCTTCCAGAACCCTCTTCCACACCCTCACATCACACTCACACTATGAACATGCCGCGAGCCCAACACCGCAACCTGGGGTGGTGTGACCAAGGTTTCTGCTGCCGGGAAAGGATGCTGACGGAAGGGAGGGAGGGAGACACTGCTGGCACCCCACTCCCTCTGCCCACGTTGCCTCTTCTCAGCCTTTCCCTTGCTGCTGCCCTCAAAGGACGCTGCCATGCTGCTGGCACAGGGAAAGGAAACCCCGGGGAGGTGTCTGAGCAGGCTGAGGGGACTGGCCGTGGGACAGACATCTGTGTCACACTGCAAGGTTTGCTGTCCCAGCCATCCACCTGGGAACAGAAATTGTAACCACTGGAGCAGAAGACTCAAAACACTGGTGGCAGAAACGTGATGACGAGTCAGCTGAGCTGCTCTGGTCTGAACCAAACCAACCCAGTCCAGTCCCTGAGTAATGGACCAGCTGACTCACCCTACGGCCGTGCCACCACCGGACCTGACGTGAGGGCTCGGTCTGGACCCCTCCCTGGCACCCACAGGACAATGTGTTGAAGAGCTGGAGTAGGGACACCCTTGCAACACATCCCAAGATCCTGCCAGAGCTCAGACCGCATGAGACAAGGCAGCAGAACTCCTGCACGTCCAGGACGAGAGACTGGATCTGAAACACGTGACAACACCCAAAGGTGTCAGTGCTAATTGCCATGGGGTTTAGCCAAGGGTGTTTCTGGTGTTTCTGCCACAGACAGGCGGGGTCAAGGATCCACTGGTTTCTACCATCATTCCCCACCCTCCCCCAAAGTAGACCGGGGTCTGTCGAGCTGTGATTCGACACAGGGGTGGTGCAGGGAGAAGCCAGCAGAGCACATCGCCTGCAGCACAGGGGATGAAGGGCCGGTACCGCAGCCACACTCCACAGCAGCAAAGCCCCCAACCCCGTGATGACAACGCGGGCTCTGCACAGCCACTGCAGGGAAATGACTGGCAGGTGGGAAATACATCTTTCGCTTGAAGGATAAAGGAATTTGGAAATTGAAACTTCTTCACCAGTTACCAGCCACTGTGGGAGAGGAGACAGTGGAGCTGAGGCCAATGGTTCTTCACGTCAAATACCTAAAAACTAACATCATGAAGGTGTCCAACACAACTGGCTACCCAGGACATCTCCTGCTGTGCATCAACATAAGCACACAGGGGTTGTCTTAAGCCAAGAGGCTGAGCAGCCCTCAAAGAGCCCAGCCCTTCACACCGCAGAGCGGGCAAAACCAGCCTGAAATATACCACCGAGAGGTTTGTTCATCACAGTTCTGAGAACCTTCTCTCAGCCTCCATGTGCACCTCTGCACGAGCAGAGACGCAGGGGCACAGAATCGTTTGGGTTCAAAGAGACCTTCCAGCTCCTCGAGTCCCCCCGTTCCCCAGCACCGCCAGGTCCCCCCTGACCCCTGTCCCTCAGCTCCACCTGCACACGGCTGGGAAACCCCTCCAGGGATGGGGACTCCACCACTGCCCTGGGCAGCCTGCGACACGCCTGCACAACCCCAACGGGACAGAAATGGCTCCTCAGGGACAGCCTCAACCTCCCCTGGAACAGCTGGAGGCCGGTTCCTCTCATCCTGTCGCTTGTCCCTTGGGAGAACAGACAGACCCCCTCCTCGCTCCAGCCTCCTGTCAGGCAGCTGTTGAGACCAGCACTGTCACCCCTCCCCACACTCCTCAGCACACGGGGCAGGATGCAGCACTGTGTTACCTGCGGCGTTGAGCAGCTTCACTGTCCCGTGCAGCGACTGGCAGTGGCCAGGATGTCTCTGCCAGCACCACT
>NW_010403306.1:12357-12826 GCF_000710305.1 Buceros rhinoceros silvestris
AGGCAGAGCCACGGGATTTCTCATCGCCCGATGCTTGCGAAAGCCGTAGGTGCGTGTCACAGGGAGCATCATGACAGCACGACAACAAACCCAGGCTCCCTGCGTCCTTCTCGGGTCCGAGTCCCCTGACTCAGACTCGGCAGAGCTGCAGATGAACTAACTGGGGCAGAGACCAGTTCTTTGGCCCCGGGGAGTTGCCTCAGACGTCAGCACCGCCGGGCTGCCGGAGGCCAGCAGTGGTCAGTGGTGCAGCTCAGCCTTGTGCAATCCCCAAATGATTAAAACTGGGATCAGCCCCCTCCCACAGGCCTGCAGGCAAAACTCGGGGTGCTGCTTTCCCTCCCAGAGGCGCTCAAGAAGGTCTCTGCTACACGGGTACCCCAGGCCCCGGCAGCTCTCCTCACAACGGGCTGCTCCCCCTCTGCCCCTGCTTTGGGGGCACAGCAGAGGCTTCCCCAGCTGTGACACC
>NW_010403306.1:13042-13697 GCF_000710305.1 Buceros rhinoceros silvestris
TAAAGGAAGATTGCATCTTAGTCCATGCTGTCCCTGCGCTGGACGCCTCTGCTTTGGTCCCCAGCTCCCCGGCAGCAGCTCTGCACTAACCCTTTTGTCACTCCTCAGTCACATCCACTGTCAGACCCTCCAAGCCACCTCAGGCAGCATCCCAGCATTCCCATGAGACGCCCAGTGCAGCCATTCTGGGATTCTCACCGCATCCCAGACTACCGGCGAGCACGGAGAGAACAGAGCCACACACCGTGGGCAACCAGCAGCCCTGGTGGCCACAGGCCACCCCTGCTGCTTTGAAGCATTCGAGCTGCAAGAAACAATCTGGTGCTTTTCCACTCTAACGTCCCCAGGCTCTGCCCAAGCTGGGTGATGTTTCCAGCTCAGCTGTGTCTTGCCAGCCGTTCATTTTCCAGTAAAGCTCAGCTCTCCCTCCCTCTGCCGCAAAACATGTGCTCTACTACGGGAGCCATGGCAGGAGCAGGCGCTGCAGTGGTGCGTGGTAATCTTTGCCCTTCTCACTGGCAAGAGAAGGCCCACAAACAGTGGGGACGGGGCTGAAGAGGTCAAGGTTGGTTTTTTGCTTGGTGCTTGGACGCTGGGAGCGATCTCCCTGTCTGACTGGGCGGGTCTGGCGATGCCACGCAGGCCACGGCGGGGG
>NW_010403306.1:13820-17477 GCF_000710305.1 Buceros rhinoceros silvestris
AGGAATGCTGCCGAGTAGGGCCATCCTCCCCATCCCCACACCCGCAGGAACAGAGCACTAGGGAAGGACCCTCTCGCCCCGTCAGCTTAGGCAGTCTCCAGCCACCCCCAGGGATGCAGTGCAGACACTCTGCATATGCTTTGGGGAAGAAAAAAACGGAGTAACGTCCTCCCATGCATGCAGGGAAACACCATTTGAAAGGTCACTCTGCATCTAGCGCACAAAGCAGGAAAAGCAGCAACGGTGGCAAGTACCAGGACACCAAACTGGCCGTGTTTTCAATACTAGCCAAGGCACATGGGGCTGCGAGCTGCGACCCCAGCAGCCAGAGCTGTGATAGCCACACGCACTTGGAGCGGCACGGGCAGCCCCGCGGGGCTCAGGAGCAGCATGAACCAATAACAGGGCAGCTGCCACGTTACAGGCACTTCATCAGCCCAGCGGGCTGGAGGGTCGATGTCTGCACCGAGCGTCACCGGTGGGGCTGACCTGCCACATCGGCACCGCTGCTGCTGAGACCTGGGCACGGCCCAAAGCTCTGCGAACCACCTCGAGAAGGGGGCAGGGAGCTCAGCCCAGGGCAGGGTACGTGACGGGGCTCTCCTGGCCCTGGACTAGGTCCTGGCATCCCAAGAGCCCAGATGCAGGAGCCACACTGAGAACTACGACCTTGTCAAGGCACCAAGACGCAAATAAAGGTAGACAACATGGAAATAAGACATAAATAGATACCATAAAGATGCAAATCATCTTCTTCATCGACTGACAGGCCTCACATAGAACCACCGCAACAGGAGCTATGCTGTGCAGGTCCAGGCTTAATACACCTTCCTCCAGCCTCCCAGTCTGAAGCCGTTCCAGTGCCCTCAACCCCCTCTTCTCAGGGAAGCTGCATCCCACGGCTGAACGCTGCCCAAGTCGCAGATGAGTTTTTGTTACCTGCCCACAATTTGCAGAGGAACAGAAGGGGAGATTATACCACATTAAGGTGCACCCCAGGCACCAGCTTCAAGTCTTTGATTTACTCTTTTACGGGTCGCTGTCTCTGTAAACACATATCAAAGGCAACTGCCGGCACCGTCGACAGCTGCGCCAGTGCTTCAGCATGAAAAATGAACGAGCCTTTCCTCCCCAATCACTTCTGACTCACAGAGAAGGCTGCGAGGACAGAAAGCAGGGCAGAGTAAGGAAGAAAAGGTCAGAGCAAGCAGAGGCAGGTGGCAGAAAGCAAGGTAGGAACCAGTTCAGTGAAAGCAGAATGGAGCAGCGTGAGCTGGACCAGCGCAGCCCTCTCCATCCCCTGTCCCCACGCAGCGCGGCGCAGCGCAGCCCTGCCCAGGAGCCGTGCGGGCAGCAGCAGGCTGTCAAAAGGCTTTTTATAGAAAAAGACAACTCAAAAGGGCAGTCAGCAACTCTGACTCTTCAGAAAATGGGGCAAACAGCGATTTTTGAGGATGGGAAGACATCAGCTGCAGAAGCGACAGGGCTCTCAGTAGCAGCCCTGCAGCACCACATTTCAGTCCCTACGCAGTTCAGCTCGCCCCGCACAACCAGCCCAGCCGGGGTGACCCAAGTACACGCAGCGGCGCAGAGGAACCTGCCTCCTCGTCACACCACAGCCGTGGCATCACAAGCAGGACGCGGAGGAGCACAGCAGCCCTTTGGCACCCCAGCTGCCCACCAAAGGCTCTGACTTTGCCAGCTCCAGCTCCTCCGCAGGGAAAAGCCCCTGGGATAGCATCAGGGCCGTGTAAGAGATGGATGGCAAACGCTGGAGCCCGAGCGTGCTCCCGGAGCAGCTCGCTGGATTAAAGATTCAGCGCGATGGGTCCCTCCGGACGACATCACGCAGGCTATTAGCAGAGATGCGCCTCTCGCCAGATGAAATCCAGCGATGGTTGCAACAACGTGCAGGCTAAAGCGGCTCTGTAGAGGAACGCAGCCACGGCTCTCAGGAGCCCATTCTGGATGGAAGAGCCAACAGGGGAAGCAGCAGCTCCATTAACAGTTAAGCAAATGCGCAGACGCAGCCATGTGGGGCCTGCGGAGAGCAAGACGGTCCCTGCTCCAGGGGAAGGAGCCGAACGCTGCCTGGCAGCCAGCACTCGCTGTTTGCCACTGGCATCCAGGGGCCCATCAGAGCAGGGCCAGGAGCAGCAGCCAACCCTGGGCACCTCACAGAGTCTCGCCTTCCAGAAGAGCGAGGGACAGGGCAGTCCCACCCGAGGGGGCAGCACCACGGCCCTGTGGGAATCCAAAGTATTACCTAGTGCTCATTATTCATCCTGCTCCCCTGCTAAGGGACTGGAGGAGCAGAGGCTGTCACAGCACCCTATGCTAAAGCATCTTCCTGCTTCCAGGGGATAGCCACAGGTCACAGAGCACTAGTCGGGGTGCAGCCAGCGCCTCCTCCTCAGCAGCAGGCAGGCAGCACGGGCTGCACGAAACTCAGCTCGGAGTGTTTGGCAGCTTCATGCAATGGAGCCTGATCAGGAAACCATCAGACTCGGCCGAAGGAGACAGACGCAGGGCTGAGCTCAAGCAGCAGAGCTCACATTCGCATCCGCAGGGCTCTGCTGTGTCACAAAGCCATCCACGCAGCAAGATGCACCTGGAGATCATTTTCCCAGGGAACCTGAACTGAGGCCCCCGGACTCGCTTGGCATGGACTGCAGATGCACGAGGAGTTCCAGGTCCTGAGCGGGACCCAGTGTTGGCCACGGAAAGGTGGCCACCTGCATGTCTGGCTCTGCTGGGCTCTTGGCTGCCCGCTCCCCCTCCTTTCCACAGGAACCCCCTGGTTTGGGGGCTGGGCTGGGACTCGTGCTGCAGAGGTCCAGGCACACAGGGCCAGTGACCAGCATGTCTCTGCAGAGCAGCCCCCAGCACCCAGGGTACACGTGGGTAACACCCCGCTGCAGTGAACCTCCTTGGCGGGGTTTGCTCCCCACGTGCCATTTGCACCTTGAGGAAAGCTGCCTGACCCCAACACCTTCGCTGCCGTGGTGCTCTGCTCCCTGGCAGGGGCATCGACAGCCTCAGCCTCGCTCTGGGGACAGCCTACGCAGCCAAGCACAGCTCTGCAAGGTGGTCCCCGTGCTCTGCCACGGGGCTGGGCTCTGTTCCACAAACACAGCCCAGAGCCTGGTGCATGCGTTGTAAGTACACACAACCGTGCGTGACAAGAGGAGAGGGTCTGTGACCTACGACAGAGGGGCTGCACCAGTAGAGCCCACCCTTCACTCACGTTACCCCATTGCTCCATTCCAGACTCCCCAGCTTCCCACTGAGCTGCTCACTGCCTCTCCCAATCCTTTCTCATCACCTTCAAACCCCTCGTGGCTCAGGAGCTTGGTAGAAGGTCCTGCAGGATCCAGACGAAGATGGACTCCAGAAGGAAATAGAAGCTAAAATTCCTGGTTACTCTGATCAAAGCAAGGATGCCCACAATGTTCAAACTCCAGCATGGACATGCTGGAAAACAGCGATGCCTGTGGACCGCCCGAGAGGCTGACGGGGTTTGAAACGCCAGCTCTTGCAGCCTGTGCAGGAGACACGGGCAAGCTGTGCTTTGGGGAGGGAGGCGAGCAGAGCTGGGGGAGCGGGGCAACCAGCACCGGCTAAAACAAGGACGTGCGTTTTCCACCCCCCCGCCGC
>NW_010403306.1:17516-18228 GCF_000710305.1 Buceros rhinoceros silvestris
GTAGGCGGGCCACCCAGCACCGGCTACCAGCAGCCCCTGCTTTCCCCCCCCCGCGCCTGCAAAGCTCGCAGGGGCTGCTGCAGGCAGAGCACTCCTCAGCTCCGGCAGATTTCTGCTGTGAGCAGCAGCCAACACGGGTCCAACGAGAAACACCCTCTCTCTAGCCGCGGCGCCTGCTTCGCCACTCCGCAATCTGCCCACGCACCCTGTGAAAATAGCCAGCTCAAGGGGTAAACTTCACTGCTGACAGTATTTAGCAGGGAAACGTGTCAGCGTCAGCTTCGAGCACTGGCGCGTTTTGGCAGCTCCCTCAGCCTAGGAGCGAGCGCGTGGAGCCCAGCGCTCAGCTGCTGAGCAGCTCTTTGCAGGTTCTTCAGGAAGTCATTTACTGTTTACTACAACAATTCCACCAACACACAAGCAAAAAACATCACGGTCACTCCCCGCAAACCTGCCAGTCCACAGCGGGGCCGGGAAAGAAAAGCTCTGAGTGTTGCCTTCTGAAAGCGGGTTTCCAGGAGCATGGTGGTGGCCCAGGCTCTCCTGGCACAGCTTGGCCTGGCACAGGTTCAAAGGTGTCCAGGACCAACACCGCCTCCTGTCACAAGCCCTTGCGCAGGGGAACAGAGAGCAGCAAAACCGAGCCACGTACGTGCTTGCCTGCAGAACGCGCTCGCTCCAGGCGCTACGTGGCAGAGCTGCAGCAAGGCTG
>NW_010403306.1:18377-18834 GCF_000710305.1 Buceros rhinoceros silvestris
ATCCTCCCCCCCCTCCCCAGCCGCAGCGACGGGCCGAGCATCCGAGTGAAACCGCAGCGATGCTGCCGGGGTCTGAAAGCGCCAACCACAGTGTCCGACACAGCTGCGCAGCTGCGGGTGGCCTCGTGTTTCCTGCCAAAACACCACAGGCAGGTGTTGGAGGAGCCACCAACCCACACCCGATCCACTGTTCAGCGGGAATCCACCTTCCCCGGCCCATCACGAGCCTGTGGAGAGCAAGGAATAGCTCCCTTCGTACGCCCTCCAGAGCACGGAGCGATCTGCAAACTGGGAAATAGCTGAGGAATTACCCCGAGCACAACAGCGAGGCTTCACAGGACCAAGCAAAGCCCGAACGGCAGCTGTTGCACACTCCCTCCCAGCAGGACACAGACACGGCTGCAGGGAGGGGCAGCAGCAGCCCACCCCCAGGGACAGGGGCACTGGGCAGGCCAAC
>NW_010403307.1:0-2491 GCF_000710305.1 Buceros rhinoceros silvestris
CGCAGCTGTGTGCGGTGGTCGCGCAGCTGTGTCTGAGTCCCTGCTGTTCCCTTGGTTAAGGCGGCTGTTCCACGCTGGGACCGATCCTGTCGCTGGGATGTAAAAGCTGTTTGAGTTGAGTTAAAAGATGTCAGTGAAATGCAGTTTGTAACCACTGATGTGTGTTTCCTGGGGGTTCCTGGGATGATTCTGCTGAAGTAACACCACTGAAAGAAACACAAGATCTCCAGAAAAAAAAATCAGGATTAATTTGCAAATATCTAACCCCTATTTTATTGACATTCCTCCTCGGGGTCTGATGGTTGGCTGGTTGACCTTTGGTGGAAACCACGCGGATGCAACGTATGTTCTCACCCTTAAAACCACACAGTGACATGAGCGAACTCCAGCTGTGGATCTAGAGACTGGAACGGGGCGGAACAGCAGAGAAAGAGGGTGTGTGGGAAGGGGCAGTGGTGAGTGTGAGGGAATGACACGAGGGGAGCGTATCTTCCTCCTGAGGAGGTGTGTTAGGAGGAGGAAGGTGTGTTAGGAGGAGGAAGACTGCCGTCCGAAGCAGGCAGCTGTGAGCGGTGAAGGGGCGCTGAAGGCAGGTACAAGACTTTGTCTGGGATTGTGTTATTGCCCGCTGCTGCTCTGGCCAGGCCAGCACAAGCTCCCGTTTCGCCTTGGTCCCGCCAAACAGAGCTTTTCTGTGGCCAGAGCAGCGCCTGTGGCCTGGCCGGGTGCTGTCACAGCACCGCGGGACGTGTGCGCTGTGTTCGCTGCGTTTGCTGTGAGCTGTGTTGGCTGCTGGGGGGTGTGGTTGCCCTTTATCGCGTGGAGCAGGGCTCAGGTCCTGATTTTCTGTATAGGATGTGGGAGTGGTAAGGAGGCTGTTGGGAAACATTCCTTGACATAAAAATATGGCTCAGGTTTTTGTTTACTGTATCTTTGCAGTTTCAGCTGTTAATAAGTACTTAGGTTTATTTGCTATTCTTTGTATTAAATCTCAATTACTTCTTCCAGCAATTTGCTTTCATATTATTCCATTTAATGAATCATTTTAAGAACAGTCTTGCTTCTATACTGAAGGGAAACGCTATTTTTGCTGGCTGGTGAATACCAGTTCTTCTCTCTTCATCAGCATGATGCATTTTTACAGAGCAGACCTGAAACCGCCGCAGCTCACTGTGTGCGCACACCTGCTTTGCTCAGTGAGGCTGCGGATGTTGTATCATGAAGCGCTTGTCCACGTGGGAGGTAGATTTTAAATTTTTATCTCTCTCCACCTGCATCCTTTGAATTCAGGCTTGTGAGATGTGCAATACCCGACTTTTAAAAAGGAATTTGCATGTTACTTTTCTTGAGAGCAGAAAATAGAAGAATTATTTCAAGTAGTGTCTAAGGGTTTAAATCAAGATTTAAGTTCTGTAACCTAAAGCAAGTTACGGTGGTGGTTTTATGGCAGGAGCTATGTAAACAAAACTGCTCTTGTTTGTAGCAAAAAGAACTGTTAGTAAGCAATAGACACTAATGTTCACAACGGAGAAAAAACAAAGGATTAGCAAAACAACAAGCAAATGTCTGTGCTTGAGGAAAGGAGCAGAAATGGTACACGCTAAAATACAAAGAATTGGTGAGCTGTGCTGCTGCAGGGGCTTCCAGGGACAATGGGCAGCAGGTCCTGACAAAGAGCACCAAGGTTCTCCCTGGCACCTGCACTCCTGGAGATGCTCCTCAGAGCAGTACGCAGCAGTGACAGCTCTTAGCACAGCTGCCCCCGGCTAAACCAAGTTCCTTGCGAGCACTTTTTCCACCCACAGAGCTCTAAGGGGCTTGTGGAGAGCAACTGAAAATGGGGTTCAGGTCTGTCCCATGGTGGCAGTTTCATTCTCGTCTGGGTTACACTGGTTTAAAATGGGACTTTTAGGCTTTATCATCCCAGCAGCTGGAGTTAATCTCCGTATTAGGTGTGTCAGGAGGCTATCAAGTCTGGTTTGCCTGTGCTTCGTGTGGAACACACTGGGAGTGACTGCAGGAAGACGAAAGATTCCGTGTGGAAAATCTCTTCTCGCTGAGGTAAGACAGACAGACATTTGAAGAAACCTTTGTGTTTTAAAGTGTATGTGAAGAGTGGTGATTTCACGCACCCTGACAGCGTGTGTTGTCACAAAGGTGTGGGTGGGGATGGATGAGCAGACGGCTCTGCCACCGGCTCAGCAGCTCTGCCTGGGCTGTAGAGCCGTGGTGGCGGAACCTGCCCTTGCTGCTGTGCACTGCTGCCTTGCAGAGGGACTTCGGGTGAGTTTTTTCTATCTGAGGGTCTATAGCTTGATTTAGGAATTTGCTTATCACCTTTGAAGATCTGGTCCTGAATGAAACATTTGGAGGAAGTTTCAACACATAGATTTTTCCAGAAGATCCCGTAGCATCCCAGGAGCCTTCTGAGTGCAGAAATGCTATGAAGTCAGCTCTGAAAGAGGGGGGGGAAAAACAAAGTGCGGGTAGC
>NW_010403307.1:2579-3047 GCF_000710305.1 Buceros rhinoceros silvestris
AAAACAAAGGGGGGGTAGCCAGCCACTCTGAGAAAGCTCTTTTCAGTGTGTGGTGGGACAGGTGGAGGTCAGGCCAGACCTGGCTGCCCAGTAAGTGTCTCCCATGGGGTGTGCAGCAGCAGCGCCCGATTTGAACACTTTGGATCATATCCCTGTTCAGTGCAGGAAAATCTGAACGATTGCAGCGAGCTGGTGTTCAGCAGAGGAGCTGACTTGCTAAGCTGATAAAGAATGTTTGTAGCACAAAGTAAAGCCGCGGTTTATGTACGCCGGGTACAGAAACGTTTGTAGAGGCAGGAGGCTTTAGCCTTCAGGTGATGCCCCCAAAGGTTAGTGAGTTTTGGGATGGGGAGGTTCCACTACAGTTTGGAATCAAAGGCTGCTCTCCAAAGAACCCTCTGTCGCCTCTCTTCTTCTGATGTTCCATCATTGCGGTGGTGGCTGGCGGAGAGCAGCGGACGCGGTCCC
>NW_010403308.1:0-209 GCF_000710305.1 Buceros rhinoceros silvestris
CGGTGATGCCCGCAGGGAGATGCTGGAGCGCGGGGGTCAGAAGGAGGGAAGCTGCTACTGGGTGTTTTGCCCTGTCTGCGGGCTGTCAGCAGGAGTGAACCCCGCTGGCATGAGCGGCATCAGCGGGGGAGCTGGGCAGTGCCACAGCCGTGAGCGCTGCCAGAACGGCTGGAGGGCGCGGACGACAAACTCCCACACCCCCCTCTCAC
>NW_010403308.1:575-809 GCF_000710305.1 Buceros rhinoceros silvestris
AGCAGCCGCTTTGCCGCAGCCCCCAGCTCCCCGCGTCCCCAAGTCTCGGATGGAGGAGTGGTTGACACATACAGTACAAAAATTAAAAGGCACAAAAATACACAGAATGCAGCAGCTAGTGAACAGCTGATAAGGGTCCCTGGTGCTGGAAAAACAAGGATGTCAGAGGGATGGTGTGGAAGGGAGCCTAGGCGCTGCTTCGACAGCCTTTGCCATCTCTGCTCATTAATCCCT
>NW_010403308.1:1006-2487 GCF_000710305.1 Buceros rhinoceros silvestris
GTGGAGACACCAAACGGGGGTGGGGGTAGCCGCTGGCTGCGCTGGCGCTGGGCAGAGGGAAGAGGTGAACTGAGCTGGTTACAGGGGTCACATCTGCGTTTCTGGCTGGCAACAGCAAATAAATTATGGGTGCCACAGTGCAGAGCAGAGGGGTGTCGAGCTGCTCGCAAAGGTGTCTCGTGGCTGCTTGTTAAGTGAGGGAGCCCTTCAGCCGCGGGCCAGGCCCACCCCGGCCGCGAAGCTGGTTTTGGAATGACCCTGGCAGAGGCGATCCACAGCGCGTCTGCAGCTGAAGGCGGGTTCCCTCCGGCGCCGCGCTGCGGAGAAGGTCACTTCCCGGGCTGCAGTCGGCCTAGGCTTCGCTGCAGCACTCGTAGATGTTATCCTCCATGAGTGCAATCACTTGCTCGAACTTGTGCTGGAGCTGGGTGCGCTTTGTCGTGGGGTTGGCGTCCAGGGCGGCCACAATCTGCAAGCCAGCCCAGCTCCCCCCTGCCAGTCCTGTCAAACCCGAAGCCCAGCCGGACCTGATGAGGAGAGCCCGCCCTGCCCCGCAGCCCCCGCGCTCACACGCCTCAGCACCCTCCGGTTGTTGAGGGGCACAGCCGGGTCCCTGGGCAGGGGTGGGGGAGGAAGGGAGCGCGAGGGGGTTGCCCGTCTGCCAGCCCAGCTCCCCCCTGCCAGTCCTGTCAAACCCGAAGCCCAGCCGGACCTGATGAGGAGAGCCCGCCCTGCCCCCCAGCCCCCGCGCTCACACGCCGCAGCACCCTCCGGTTGTTGAGGGGCACAGCCGGGTCCCTGGGCAGGGGTGGGGGAGGAAGGGAGCGCAACCGAACACCAGTGTAACAATAAAGCTGGCAGCACAGAGCTCGCCCGCAGCGTGGGGTGCAGGGGGGCGGCCCAGGAGGGGGGCACTTTATTTTGCGTGTGGGGCTGTATCATCATGCTCTGCCCTCCGCCGCAGCACCCTCCGGTTGTTGAGGGGCACAGCCGGGTCCCTGGGCAGGGGTGGGGGAGGAAGGGAGCGCAACCGAACACCAGTGTAACAATAAAGCTGGCAGCACAGAGCTCGCCCGCAGCGTGGGGTGCAGGGGGGCGGCCCAGGAGGGGGGCACTTTATTTTGCGTGTGGGGCTGTATCATCATGCTCTGCCCTCCTGCAAGCATCACACGGGGCAGCCCCGCTTCAGTCCAGCCCAGCCAAACGGTGTTAAAATCAGCTGGGAGATCGCTGGCTGTCTCTTCCAAGAACTCGTGAGCCGAGGGACAGGGGAGCAGGTGCATCTGCGTGTGCATATTTACATACATGTGTGGGATTATGCAAAAATCGATAATCTCTTTTCCGTGGGACTGGACTCAGGCTTCGGCGCGCACGGTTACAATGTGCTGCTTGTTATCCCCTCCGTGGGTACGCTGGGGCCCACCTGCAGCCAAACCCACTCACCTGGGGGCGGTATCTCTTGGCTGATTTTTATGTCTCGG
>NW_010403308.1:2590-3232 GCF_000710305.1 Buceros rhinoceros silvestris
CCACGCACCTGGGAGCGGTATCTCTTGGCGTATTTGTATATCTCGGCCATGGCGACGTTGGTGTTGAATTCATTCCGGTATTTCTTTAAAAAGGCAGAACAAAGAAGGGAGGAACATTAACGTGATGCAGCAAGTGAGTTCAAGCCCAATCCACGGGTGTTAACTAGGTTAAAAGGAGGTTTTGCCTTGGTACTTCTCGTGCTATTGCATGGGAGCGGTATCTCTTGGCGTATTTGTATATCTCGGCCATGGCGACGTTGGTGTTGAATTCATTCCGGTATTTCTTTAAAAAGGCAGAACAAAGAAGGGAGGAACATTAACGTGATGCAGCAAGTGAGTTCAAGCCCAATCCACGGGTGTTAACTAGGTTAAAAGGAGGTTTTGCCTTGGTACTTCTCGTGCTATTGCATTGCTGCAGCTGGACTTTTGACTTACTCCTTTAAGGAAGGTGCATTTGCTTACAGCAGAAATGGTCTCGCTCTTTTTAAAGCCAGCTGTGAATGCCCACCCGGGGTGGCCCTGTTTACCCCCCCTGTGCTCAGAGCCCTCTCAAAGGATGGGGCAGCACCAGAGCTGGGAAGAGAAACGCCGACAGGAAAAACCTGCTCGGTGGCTGGCGCTCAACCGCCGTGAGGACGTTTG
>NW_010403308.1:3469-3947 GCF_000710305.1 Buceros rhinoceros silvestris
GGCTGCCAGCTCCCAAAGCTGGTACCAGGGCCAGCGTCCCGCGCCCAGGCTGGCTGCCAGGACCAGCTGCCGTCGGGCTGCCTGGACCTGGGGCCGGCCCTGGCACTGGGTGCCTGGGGGCCAGCTGGCCAGGGAGCTGCGGGACTGCAGAAACCCTGTTCCAGGCTTCCTGGCTCCTTGGCAATGAGATTCGCTCTTGAATCCCAGCGGTGCCAAAGCTCGTTAGGTTCAAGCCAACTCGTGGGTGTTTACTGCTGCTCCGGCAGTAATTGAAGATGCTTGGAATTAGGTCAGATGAAGTTTGTGCATGGAAGTTTAGAGGCAAAATATCCTTTCTTGTTTGCTCCTTCCTGCAGCTGATGGCAGCCTCACTGCACTCCCTGCTGCTCCCAGACTCCTGCTCTCAGCCTGCAGACTGACCCCGTCCCTGGCACGGGCCATGCACCGCCCGAGCCCCGCTCCGGTGGTGGCAGCCCGG
>NW_010403308.1:4080-6215 GCF_000710305.1 Buceros rhinoceros silvestris
TCATCTCCTGCTCGCTCAGCGGGGGCATGTCGTGGATTTGCTTGTAGTATCGCTGCACGATCTTCCTGTATTCGGGGATCTCCTTGGCATACAGGAGTTTATTGGTGGGGGAGTCCTAGAGCGAGATACAGAAGTCAGACCCTGAGAACCTGTTATCCTGTTTGCCTGACCGAAGCGCTGACCATCAGCCACGGACTCCAGCCACAGCTGGGTTCAGAAGCAGCCACATCTTTGCTCCTGGCTGTACACAGAGCAGGGAGCGGCGGGATGGCACCCAGGCACAAAGCAGCTAATGACAGAGGTACTCGCTCAGACACATCAAGGTGCTGCAGACAGGTACCACCTGCCTGCGGAGCCACAGCACCGTCCCTCGGCCCTTCCTCCGAGCACCAGCCAAACGTCTGCCAGCCACAGTGCCCCGGAGCGGAGGGTGGGCTGCGGGAGAGGGGTTCAGTGCACAGCAGGGGCAGGCTGAAAAGCCAGCTCGGGTCAGGGAGGTGGCCTGCTGCCAGGTGATGTGTCAGATGAAACACTTGTGCCCCGTGGCTCTGCCTGTGGAGAGCGGTAACGAGGGAAGGGCTTCTGCACGAATGGACTCGGGCCTCGTGGGCAGCCAGCTCGATTTAAACGCAAGAACAAAGCTCTCTCACAAGCTGAACTCTGTCAGTTGAAAAGTTCCTCTTGGATTTTTCATGTAGCTTTGATTTATTCTGCATTGACTAGCCCAGCCTGCCCTATATTGAGTGCATCTAAAGTAATTAACAGAAAATACTGAGTTCTCTTGATTAATATCAGCCTTGACAAAGCCGCGTTAACCTCCCAGCCACACGATCAGGTCGTACTAGTGACGGCATAACCCCGCCTGCGCTTCTCGCAAACGCGGCCACGAATGGTTTTAACCTCGGGGCCACCCTGCCCCGCTGCTGTCGTTACCCCGGGACTGAACCTGGCCGACTGGCCGAGCGCTGCACCCCAAAGGAAACAGCCCTGGGCTCGGGGACACGCAGGGCAGTGAGATCAGCGTGTCCCCCCACCCCGACGCTGGAGAGTGGCATGGCTCTGGTGCTCTGGCAGGTGGAGGGGGAAGGGATGCTCTGCAGCCGGCGGGGGACCTGGACACGCAGGGCAGTGAGATCAGCGTGTCCCCCCACCCCGACGCTGGAGAGTGGCATGGCTCTGGTGCTCTGGCAGGTGGAGGGAGAAGGGATGCTCTGCAGCCGGCGGGGCCCTGGCGGCGGCAGCGGCATCCTCAGCTGTGCCGGGCCGTGCCGAGGAAGCCCGGGGTACCTGCAATCTGCTGCTGCAATCTGCAGCGCGGCTAACGCTGCCGGGCAAATGGGAAATGGCACCAGGCTGTGGCACCAGATCCCTCAGCAGTTTATTTTCAAACCCAGTGACGAGGCATTACAGGAATATGGCCAAGTTACAGAGCCTGCTCACAACGATTTTTTTTCCCCTTGGAACCAGAAAAGAAACCCATGCTGCCTCTTCTTTAAGTTTATTTTTAATTTGTGCCTGATGTGTCCATTTGATGAAGAGAAGGGCCCTGGTTTATTGACTGGCTTGTGCTCTGGAGGTGTACGGAGTCTGAGCCCACTCTCCCCTCTGCAGCCCAGAGAGCAGAATGCTGAATCCAGCCCGGAAAACGCTCAGCGATACGCTGTGTGTATTCACAAGCTGGTTTTTATGCTGAGATTTATTCTTCCCACATTACTCAACAATTCCTTCACTTAAGCTATTGTATTCCTGGAAAATGTTTCCATCTGCTGTCTGACTCCAGATGACCCCTCTTCCCCTCACCCACAGCTTGACAAGGACAAATTGTAGATGTTTCATAACGCATGCAAAAAAAAGCCCAAAACCCAAACAAACAGAAAATCAAGCACTCATTAGATCTTCCTCCAGTATTAACCTCTCCCAGTGAAGGCTTCCTGTTGCTCTCAGTCTGGGGGATGCTCTGAGCAGCGCCCGCCTCCGCCTCCCTCTCTGTAGGGTCCCCTCTACGTCACACACCGCGCTGCCGCCAGCCTCTGGGGCAGGGGGGGCTGCGGGGGACGAGTTACAGCATTTCTCAATACAGCTTATTTATGTCAGGAAGTCTCAAATGTCAACGGAGCGCTGAGCCAAGCCAGTGG
>NW_010403308.1:6446-6820 GCF_000710305.1 Buceros rhinoceros silvestris
AGGCTTGGCTCCCTCGACGGGTGTGCCCAGCCCGCCGGGCTCTGACCACGCACCAGAGGTGGCTGGTTTGATGGAGATACTGGCACGGGGGGGGAGAACGAACTGCTCCCCAAGTGCTTCCCAGGTGCCAGTGGACGGTGCCAAGGGGACGGCCCCGGGCACCCCGCAGCGAGCCAGGCTGGTCCTGCGCTCCCCGGGCTGCCCACACTGCCTGGGCTGCCCACATCCCCAAAAGCTCAGCTCGGCTCCTGACGCCTCAAGGCACTGCCAGCTGAGAGGCTTTGCAGAACCCACTGACAGCCAGAAATAAAGCCTCCCCTGAACCTGCACCGCTTTCCATCCTGCTACTGGGCGTTTACACAGTCCCTCAGCAC
>NW_010403308.1:7043-7300 GCF_000710305.1 Buceros rhinoceros silvestris
CCCCCCCCCCCCCCCAGCCTGCGGGGCGGGGGCCCTGCCTGCTGTCCATCCTGCCTGTGACCGCGCGGTCCCGCTCCCTGACCACTCTTTGTGACCGAGGCAGTGAAAATGTCCAGCTCAAGCCTGAACAAAGTGGTGGGGAAGGGAGAGGGTAAGCTCCTCCTTGGAGACAGCCAAAACTCAACCACATGGACCTGCATGAACAAGCGGCTCCCAGCCAGCCCCGCTGCTGGGGGAGACTGGGCCGGGGGACCTCC
>NW_010403308.1:7481-7940 GCF_000710305.1 Buceros rhinoceros silvestris
GGGTCGACCTGCCCGCGCAGGAGCGGGCTGCCCTCTCCGGACGGTACCTTGCCCAGCTGCAGGTCAGACAGGGAGCAGGCGTCGATGAAGGCCTGCGCTATCACAGAGAGACAGGCGTCGATGTGGTCTGTCTTGTCGATGTCGAAGACGAACTGGGGGTTCTTCAGGATGTTGACCCAAAACCGCAGAGGTAGGCTGCGAAGGAAACAAGCCAGGAACACACACCGGGTGAACTGCTGTACTCCAGAGGGAGAGGGTGGGAAATGCAGGAAAGATGGTGATGGTAGCAAGGGAAAAAATGAGGAGCCGGGTTCTGCTCTTTAATCCCGTCCTGGTAGTGTACGGCCTGCTCCCTAGCTGGAGGAGTAGGCACGTTCAGGGCACTCCGTGTACCGCCCTGCCTAGGCGAGCGGACACCCTCGCCCCTTCGGCAGCTCCCGCCCGGAGAGACTCGCCCGG
>NW_010403308.1:8118-10418 GCF_000710305.1 Buceros rhinoceros silvestris
CCACTTGCTGGGTTGCGTAGCAGTGGTGTCAGCTCCTTTCCTTCTGCCCCGACAGAAACCATCATCTGGTTCTGATGTCAGCCCGGCCCCGCAAAATGTGTTTCATGTGTCTTTTTTCCTGCTCTCTCATCATTTCCTCCTCCAGCTACTTCGTTGCTCGTTTGGCCACAACATGGTTTCAGCATATCGCTCGCCCTTCCAACCATCGCTCCCAGGCAGCGAGGAGCGAGAGCTCCTTTCCTTCTGCCCCGACAGAAACCATCATCTGGTTCTGATGTCAGCCCGGCCCCGCAAAATGTGTTTCATGTGTCTTTTTTCCTGCTCTCTCATCATTTCCTCCTCCAGCTACTTCGTTGCTCGTTTGGCCACAACATGGTTTCAGCATATCGCTCGCCCTTCCAACCATCGCTCCCAGGCAGCGAGGAGCGAGAGCCGCTCTAAGCCTTGGCTCCACCGGCAAGCAGCGGTAACGAGGGCTGGGCAGGTCGCGGCTGACGGGCCGTGGCTGCGTGCCTGCTGTCCCAGCCAAATTTCGGATTAATTTTCACATGTTGGGCTGAAAACAGTTACTGCCCCTGCAGCCCTGAAAGTGCTGAGTCTCTCCTCGATGCTCCCTACAAGCTCCCTGTTTTCCTGAGTTAAAGCTTCTGGTTTCTCTCCCTCTCCATTTCCCTCCTCCGCTTTTGTCTCCTCACCCCACTCCCGCTGCTCACCGCGTCCCCCAGCACTGCTCCCGGCTGGTCCCAGCGCGGCAGTGCCTGCCAGCACTGTCACAGCCCCAGCTCCTGCAGTCCTGAGAATACCCTGGAGCCTCAGCGCGATTACAGAGATAAGTCGGGAAAAGTGTCCCCCAAGGGCTGAAAAGCCAGAAGCAAATGAAAAGGAGCCAAATATGCTGTTTTGAAAATCTCCGTGATGTTTTAAGACCTGACATGACTTTGGACTCCGTCTCAGATGTTCAGTGCTTGGAATAACACCACTGCTGTCTCCTACCATCCCTCTCTGTTTCTCCTCTAATCATTTGTAGGAGTGGGCCGGTTCATTCTGCCCGTTATCCGCCTATGCCTTCTCTTCCAGCTTGCCGCTCCCCTGAGCCGTGTTTGTTCCAAGCTCTCCAAGGCTGTGTTTGGCCTCATCTTTCACCGCCCCCTCCATCACCCCTCCCCGTCTCCAAGTCCCTCTGCTCCTTTTAGCAACCTTACGATTAGCCCATGACACCAAGGCTTTGCAGCTGCTGCTCTCAGAGATGGAAGGAAGGAAGGGAGGAAAGAAAGAAGAGATTTCCTCTTCCAAACCTGTTGGTCTTCCAGATGTGCATAGTGTCAGGGTCTGTGATCCCTCTTTTCTCTGCTTGCTCCTCCAGGAAGTCAAAGAAATACTTCACGGCCACAGGTGGTTTATCGTCCCGGATACTGAGAATGGCTTTGAACAAGTCGTCCAGGAACTTCTGCAGTGTGCCCTGCGGGACAAGCACGCGATGGAGAACAGGGAGAGCAGCGGCACCCGCGCCCCGGAAAGCAGCAGGAGGGGCTGCGACTGCTGTGCACAAGGGGAAAGCCTTTGCTGCCAGTTGGATAAACCAGAAGAGAAAGGGGCTGCTGAAGCAGGGAGGGAAAGGTTTGTTTGTGCATAGCGATATAATTAGCTTGCATTTGGGTTTAATTTCTTTTGGCATCGAGGTCTTCTTCCTTAGCGCTAGGATCTCACATCTGCGATTGCTCTGCACAGTAAATACAAAGACGACTAGAGACTGCTGGCCAGTCTTGTGATCTCTGCTCCAGTGAGGCATCATGCTGGGATGAAAGATGGGCTGGGAGCCCAACTGCTGGAGCTGAGCACTCGCAGAGAGTGGGCAAGTTCAAATCCGAATTAAGATCACACAGACGCTCCCCCTGCTCCCAGAGCTGAGCTCCTCCCTCTCCTTTCCCAGCAGGATCTCTCGCTGGGAAGGTGGGTTCACATCTGAACCGCCTACCATGAGCCCTGAGGTGATCGGCACCATGTGCACACACCCCAGAGCAGCCCGGGAAGTTGTGGGAGGCTTCTCACAGCAGCGCTGCTGCTCCAAGGGTGAGCTGGGAAGCTGGCAGGAGCCCAGCGAGCCAGCGGTGCCTGGCGGAACAGCCGCCCGGGACACAGGAGACCCACCGCCCCTCGAGAGCGACCTTCCCTGGAGCAGGCTGCTCGCTGCAGACCACCACCACCAGCCCCCCCGCCGTGGTGCGGCCGTCCCGGCCCCTACCTTCGTGGAGAGCAGCCTGGTCAGGTAGATCTCCGGCAGGACCTTCTTCCTATGGCTC
>NW_010403308.1:10525-10898 GCF_000710305.1 Buceros rhinoceros silvestris
CTGTGCGACTTCTTATGTTCAACTGACTCATCGGTTGGGAGAACCTGGTCCGATATAAAACACACGTTCAGAGCGCTCCTCTCTGGAAGCGTCACACCGGATTGTCCTTTCAGAACGGAATTTCAACTGCATATAAAATTCAACTAAAAAGCAGTCACTGCGTTATAAATACACCCTTATATGGTTTTAAAGAAGTGATTCACAGTCTCAGAATCCCTGACATTCCTTTCTCTCACACTCTGTGCTGTCTCTCCCAGGCTACACAAAGAAAACGAAACGCTCAGTCTCACTTTGCGTGTCAGTCCGCTCGCCCGCCCGGCCTCCGCAGTGCTCCTGGGCGGCTGCCGCTCCGGGGGCGCGACACACACACCGC
>NW_010403308.1:11017-11468 GCF_000710305.1 Buceros rhinoceros silvestris
CAGCCACAATGCACGAGGCGTCCACAGACCCCCCTTCCCTTCGATTTGGAGAAAGTGCAAAGCCATCGGCTGATATTGCTACCCTGGCCTTTTGGAAAACAAAAATAAATACTCCTCTGGTCAGGGCAGTTAGTTACCGCTCTGTAATGACCTAGCAGCCACTTAGGTCCCTCTTAGCATTGTGCACAGTCAGCTTCCCGTCCCTTCTCCCTCCTCGCTCTGCGTGTCCGTGCGTGTGCACGCATTGTGTGTCTGCACTCTGTGTGCGCACGGGAACCTCAGCCCAGACAAAAAACCAGATGTAAAATATTGTTGTGGTCCATAACACTTTTTTCCTCACAGCTTCTAGCAACGTTTAGCACTTCGTACTTCCAGCACAAGCAGGAACTAATAAATCTCGGAAGACCAGGAGCGGGCAGGATGGCAGCAACGCCGGTGGGTGACCCGACCG
>NW_010403308.1:11694-12067 GCF_000710305.1 Buceros rhinoceros silvestris
CCACGTCAGGCACAACAATTACTTTGCCACCCTGGTAATTCTTTATTACGTCCAACGGTGCTAAAGCTTGTCTACAGATAACCTTTCTGCGCCTCTTCGAGCTCCGCTGAAGAAAACTAACGAGCCCTGATCCAGCTTGTTCATCATGCCTGACGTTCCAGCCCGCGGAGATGAATTACATTAATATCAGCCAGGCTGAGAAGATTTTCTCCTCTTTCATCATCACACACACACTCAAAAACCGGGACCCGCAGACGTCAGCGCAGGAGGGCCGGGGGACCGCTGCGCACACGCGGCCTGGCTGGTCACCTCTTTGCTCCCAGCGCTTTCTAAGCTGCAGCTGTCCTGGGGGGCATCTCGCCGACAGCAGCCG
>NW_010403308.1:12255-12726 GCF_000710305.1 Buceros rhinoceros silvestris
CATGCCGAGGGCTCACCGCAGCCCCAGGGACCGCTGCTGCCTGGGATGGAATGGCTCCCCTGCTCCCTGGAGAGAGAGCCCCCCAAAATGCAGCCACCAGCGGGACACTCACCAAGTGGAAGTACTTCTCAGTGTCCAGATCCTTCACTGTGAAGAAGAGAGAGACACAGTGGCTCAGCTGGGGGTCCCAACCCCATCTGCAGATGCCCACCATGTCAGGAGGAGTTTTGTTTGCCTTCTGGGGCACACGGCAAGGACCTCAGGAAGTACTTTCAGGACTTGAGGTCTCCCAAGGGGTGTTTTAAGACAGACCCAAGAGGGCATGAGGGCAGCATCAGCACAGCGGCACTCCAGCATCGTGCTGCCCTGTGGTGCCCCGGGACGCCCCGCAGTCCCGTGCAGCCCGGGCCATCTCCCAGCCCCATCGCTGGGGCGGCTGCACCCCTGAGCGGCGCCCTTGTCCCGCCGGGC
>NW_010403308.1:12877-13245 GCF_000710305.1 Buceros rhinoceros silvestris
CGGGCAGAGCACTCCCTCCGGCTGCAGAGGCAGGCTCGGGGCAGGCAGCTTGGAGATGGGATTTGCACCACCTTGTTCAAGTGAACTGTTGTCTCCCTTGGTCTGTTTTCCTCTGCACCGCCTGAAACCTAGAAACACACTGGCAAGAGACTGAACTCACAGAACTGGGAGGGAACAGGCTTTTCCAGGCAAGTGGTTCCAGACCCTTCCTGTTTCTCACTTCTCCAGCACAGATCGAATGTAAGCCCCTAACGAGGGTGTGAGGTGAAAGGAGCAAACACCTCTGCCATAAGGGCAGGGAAAGAACTCAGCACCCCAGCAAGCACAGGGAGAAGGATCCTGGGCAGAACGTTCTTAAAGCAAAACCC
>NW_010403308.1:13908-14126 GCF_000710305.1 Buceros rhinoceros silvestris
ACAGCGACTCCCCCGCCGCAGGTCCCCCTCCTGCAGTCCCCGGGGGGAGCACGGGCCCGCCCGCGGCAGCCCCGCGGGAAGGAGGGAGGACAGCCACAGGTCCACGGCTCCCTGCCCCAGACAAAGGTGACAGTGTGGGTGAAGGGGGTTTGCAGAGCAGAGAGACCCTGCGGGGCCCGAGGGCTTCCTAAGCACGCCCTGGCTGCCGGCTGGCCACG
>NW_010403308.1:14147-14348 GCF_000710305.1 Buceros rhinoceros silvestris
AGTGGCAGTGCCCGGCTGCCGTCAGGGGCTTCTGCCCTGGCACAAGGGTGGCCCAATGGGTGACTCGCTCTGCTCAACACGCCACTGTAAAAGGGTGTTCTACAAGTGCTGGTAACACCAGAGCCAGCCCTGCACGGGCTAACACACACCCCAGCGCCCAGGCAAGGGGACTGGCAGGCGGGCCCCCCCATCCCCTGCCCA
>NW_010403308.1:14456-15289 GCF_000710305.1 Buceros rhinoceros silvestris
AACACGAGTGTGTCTGCCCAGTCACCAGCAACAGGGTGAGCAGCAAGACATTACCTCTGCTCAGCGTGGTGTCCTTCTTGTCCGACAAACTCATGGCCAGCGATGCCCCTTCGGGGATCTGCGGAGGAAGGGAAGGGCAGACATGACGACGGGGTTAGTGGTGCCTCTCAGGGAGCCAGGGACAGCCCCGGGAGATCTGGGGAGCTGGGGAACACTGGTGCCATCGCTGCTCCGACACAAACATCCTCTGCGCCTGCCCTGCCCCTGCTCCCCAGCTTGGAAACCGGCAGCAGCGGCACTGCCTGTCCTGGAAAGGGGCTTTTAATGCAAATACGACACGGGGAGGTTCTCAAGTTCGACGGGAATCAGGCAAGTGCCTGTATCCAAGGCAGGGTTTTGATGTCAGCACCAGGTAATTCTAAGAGGAGAGAGCACTGTGCTGTGCAGGGGCTGCTCTGCCTTTCCCCAGAAGGGGAGAAGGACTGCGGGGGCAGCCCCGTGGGGCTGGCACCACCTCTCAGCGCGGTGGGCGTCCTGCCAGCAGCAGGGCTCCGCGGCACGGCAGTTACCCAAATAATAATATCAATAAGCGCTCAGCCCCGTTTTTGATTTTCCATGCGCTGCTGCAGACCAGTGAGGACTACGCTCCCGGGCATACCAGGGAATATGGAAATCATGTAAGGAGTTCTGGTTTCATTTAATTTTAAAAGGAAAAATGGTCAAGAAAACAATTTGATTTGCTGCACTTGCCCACATTTCTGGCCTCTGCTCCTTGATGGCATCCCAGCCCCTGCTCTCAGGGCAGGCAGAGACTATTGTGCCAGGGATTTCAG
>NW_010403308.1:15404-19009 GCF_000710305.1 Buceros rhinoceros silvestris
GAGCATGGATCAAGAGCAGAGTGATACTAATCAGCCAAGCTGGTGGCCGCTGGGAATAGGAGCTTTTTTTCCTCCTCTTTCTGTTGTCGGTAATAACTTGTTTTGCATGAAGAGTGTTTAATTAGTTTCAGTGTGTTGCAATATTAACGAGCTTCTCGCCAGGGCAGATGTCTGTTCCCCGGAAGCTCTCACGGAGCTATGGCAACCTCCCTGCTTGCTCCTGACGATCCTGTCTTTGGAGAGGGAACCGCAGCTCGTCCCTGAGGCCAGGCGGGCTCCAAGGAAGCAAAGTTTTCCTGCGGCGCCCGCAGGTTTACCTTGTAATGTGCTAATGTGTTGAGCTTCTTCCTGCCATCCTCCACCACCGAGGTGTCATCAAGGTCCCGGAGGATGTAGCTGTCGGTGCTGGTGGCGAACCACTCTGAACACAGAGGAGGGAGAAGTGAGACACCAGCCTGAAGGAGGCAGGTGCGGCGTGGGGCTCCGGGGAGCGGCCACGCAGTGCTCAGGGGCTGCACAGCCCCGCTGCCAAGGCTCTGTGAGACCAGAGCAGACCTTTAGCCATGGCCTGCCACGTCCGCCCCTGCAGTGGGGATCTCCAGCCTAGAGCAGACCCCGACGGAGCTGGGAGCAGTGGCAGAGGCTCTGCTGGGACAGACAGGGAGGAGCACAGCCTCCCCTTCCCCTCTCGCCATCTCTCCTCGGGGGCGTGTGGGACCTGCCTTGTGGAGCACCAGGCAGCTGAGGTGAAGGTTGGTGACTGGGGGACATGCCACATGCACCAGCTGTCCCTGCTCCAGCCCAGGGCATCCTTCCTTGGAGACTCCCTCTAGCACTGACTGCACAGAACACCATGCCCTGTGGCTGCTGCCAGCCAGGGCTTGTCTCCACGGCCCGCTGCGAGGCACAAGGCACCACACAGTGCGGGCTTATCTCACCAGCACTGTCTCGGAGCCTTCTTAAAGTTAGGGTGCAGGAGTTGGCCACTGGGTAGACAAACGACCCGACTCCATGGCCGGGCAGGAGTCCATGGGCTCGGTTACAGCTGCTTATGGAGAGACAGGCAGGACCAAGCCATCTGCAGGCTCAGGGGTGGTTTAGGGGGCACCTCTTCTGGAGTTAAGACTACAGGCTTTGAAGGGTGCAAGTCCCTCTGCGCCACTTGGGTTTTCCTACAACTACTGTCCAGTTACGTGCCCAGTTACTCCTGCCCACCAGTATCTGGTCCCATCGCTCATATCTGGAGACCACCTTCAGGAAAAAGCTGCCTGGTGTCGGCCCTCCTGTGGGTGCTGCTTTGCCCACTGCCCTCTGACAGACACTGGCAGTTACTGTGCAACACCACGATCTGCTTTTAAGGACTGGCTGGTCCAAAGCACCTGGTCCTTACCAAGGTCAACGTCTTCCACCCTTGGCCACTGGGAGTAGGGGACGTTCTTGCAGAAGGCTTCCAGTATCTTCTCCTTCACCTGGCTGAGCGTGTCCGTGTCCATGGCCCTGACACTCAGGGAGTCCATTCCACAGCCTTGGAAGGAGACGTTGAGGTTCTGAAGGCAGAGGCTGAGTTAGGGGTGACCTGTCCAGTTCTGCTGGCTCCCAAGGACGCGCGGAGGCTGCGGCGCCCACACAGCTCTCGCTGGTGGCCTCAGGGCCCCACACTGCTGGAAATCAGGCTGAACAAATGCCGTCATCTAGGCTTTACCACTAGTGAGAGGTGCTGATTTATAGCCCCCAGAGGGCGAAGGCCCCGTTTGTTGATGGAGCCAGGAGGACACAGGGAGCGACACTGCAACCTCCTCTCATGCTGCCTTGCTAATGGGCCTTAGCCCTGACACACAGAGACCACCTTGGGGGCAGGAGGAAAGGTCAGCCCCCATAACCAGCCATGTCCTCAGCTTCTTGGCTCCGACCGGTGACTAATGGGACTGCCAAGGCTCATTGCTCAGCCTCTCCCTGACGCAACGGGCCGAGCTCCTTTGTCCAAACAAGCTTTAAGCACACTGCCGGCTGGGTCTGCTGCAGGGAGTCCCTCAGCACCACCCCCAGCGACCTGCTCCAGAGCATGCTGAACAGTGCGACAAGCAACTGCGAGGCGCTGCAGGCTGCCAGGAACACTAGCTTGGACCTCAGGGCTGCACAGCTACTGCTGCGGCCATGGCAGAAAGCTGCAGGGCAATGAGAGCAACCCTCTTCCTATCAGAAGACCTCTCCTGCTTGGGAGTGGCTGCTACTCCAGCGGAGGGAGGAGAGGAAGGGCCCAGGTGCCTCCTCCTCTTGCAAGATCTGCAGTCTGAGATGCTATGACCATGGCATCTCCCTCCCGCCCAGAGCCTTCACTCTGGGACAGACTTGGCTCTGCCTTTGCTTGTCTGCTCTGCTCCAAGGGCAATGCTGCGCCATCGTTTAGCAGCCCTGAAGCCATCTCCCCGCCTGACCGGCCAGCCCAGGGCAGGAGGGTGCGCACACCGAGAACGCTGGCTGTGCACAAGCACAGCTGCCTGTTAGGGGACCACATGAGAGTCATGGCTAGGGTTTTCCCAGCCTGGAGGTTCCTTTGCAAACACGGACACAGTGTCGGCATCCTCGACTAGGAACGCTGCGAATGCAGAGTGAAGTCCAGTTTTCTCCATCGCACAGAATTATTTCACACTGTACTACGTAGGTGCTCTTAGGCAGTTTCAGTTACCAGCGATGCGGGGGATTGCCAGTGAGGTAGCACCAACCCTGCAGTAGCTCCTCTTCCTCCAGCATAACCCGTTCACACTGCTCTTTCTCTTCTAGCAAAGGCGGAAGCAGCTGCACTCCCCCTGCTCAGCCTTATGAAGTTACCATTTCTGCCGAGAAAGCTAATACTTTGCTCCCCGCTGCTAACCCCTCTCGGTCTGCGCTGTAAATTTACAGGTCAATTGGTAACAGGAATCTGCAGAGGATGTGGAGCTCCAACCTGCTCTGAGTTATGGTGATGCACATCTGGGGCAACCCACTGACTTCAGCAAGGCTGCTCCAGATTTATGCCAGGAATTGAAAGCGGGATGTGACCCAGGCTCTGGAAAGGCGTCCGCTGAATCCTGTGTCAGGAACCGGCGGGAACGGAGCCCCTCACAGGCTCAGCCCTGTCTGCCCTGTTCCCACAGGCGGTGTTTGGCAGAACCACCTTTCAGCACTGCTCCTGTAACAGCCCGGGCAGAGCCCCCACCCCGGGACTGGGGTTCACAGCCAGCACCTCCCCGCTGCTAGTGGAGACAGTAAACATGTTGCTTTGACTCTCCAAATAAGGCAGAATGAACTTTCCTACCTCTCTCCACCCCTGATCTGGGCTACTGAGGTGTCCCCACCGTCCCCAGCAAGGGGCGGACGTGAAAGCAAACTGTCCTTATGAGCGTGGTTCTGAGCTGTGAGCTCAGGCACAGCCGGGGCCTCTGCACAGGCGTCATTTACGTGGCCATCGACAGGCACAGGCACCAAAGAGCCTCCTGGCACGGCGGGGCCAGGGGAGCAGGCACTCACCCTCGGCTTGGCCTCGATGTTCTCCCTCAGCAGCCACTCCTCGTTCAGGGTGTACCTGGCCTTCCCCGTGATGGCGTCGATGGAGCCTTTGTTGATCT
>NW_010403308.1:19390-20975 GCF_000710305.1 Buceros rhinoceros silvestris
GCAGGACTGGCCCCCGCCCCGGCGCTGCGAACCCCCGGCTCCCAGCAGCATCTCCCCCAGGCTGCTCCCAAGCTTTCAGACCTGTGGCAACATGACAGCACAGACGGGGAAGAGGACCTAACAACCGACAACAGCCGCGGGCGCTTTCCGGGGAGGGCGAACGGGACTGCCAGCATCAACACACCCCAGCCCGCTCCCACCGCGCGTGCGGCAGGATTGACACCAGCGGGCCGTGCCAGCTGCCCTGTCTCCCGGGCAGAGCGCGCGGGTGCTGCTCAGAAGGTGGGGGCATAGGCACAGCTGTGCCGAGTGGGTACGTGCACGCAGCAAAATACAACTGTGCATTAATTTACACGTGGGATTACACAGGAACTTCAGGGAGAAGCTGGCACGCTCTGGCACCGAGGTGTTTCTCGCAGCCTGACAGGGCACAGACGGTACAGCGTACTGCACTCAGCAGCACAGGCTCTGCAGAGACCCTTGGGTGCCCAGCCTTCCCCTGAAGGTATCAGCTGGAGCCCCCTCTGTGCTGGCTGCCTTGCCTTGGACGCGAGCCCACTGCGTGTGCCTGTGGCTCTGGGAACCGGCGTTCATAGCCCTCATACCACGGCAGAGTCCAGGCGCAGCAGCACAGAAAGGACCAGGGTCAACAAGCTGTTCCCATGCGACAGCAAGCAAACACACCATTTAACTCCTTACTTTCCTCAAACCTCGTCTTACAGAGAGAGGCGAACTGTGACACTGCTGCCGTGAAAGCAAAGCCACGACAGGGACCAGCTCTGTGCCGCGGCTCAGCTCCACGGTCTGATGGCAGATTGCTGATCCACTGCGGTCTGCTGCGCGGGTGCGCAAGGAAAACATCAGCTATTTTCTTAAGAAACTTTTCAGTACTGGAGTAGATCCCATTCTCCCTAATGTTCATGTGCAATTTCCTTCCAACGAGGCAAGTGCAAATTATTGCACATTCATGTACTTTCTGAGCATCGCACACCCCCCACACAACTACTCCTGCCATCTGAAATCCTGCTCAAGACAACAGATATCGAGTGTTTTTGATATTTCTCAGCTAGGAGCTGCTAAATCCTGTTCAATCTGCTTCTTAATTAAGACTTGGTGCTTCTTTTATTCTAATTGCCCTATAATTGCTAAAGCAATTAGTCTGATGTCAATTTTGATTCGGCTGCATTCATCGCAGTCGACGGTAAGACACTGCAGCAGGGCGGGAGGTGGGCACGCACCATCTGTGCCAATGGTGCGCCCGCTGTATTTTCCGAGGGCAACGTTTTTAATGAACACAGGGAAGCAACTTGGGCCTTCTGCCGGGGTTTAATGGCTTGCTGCAACGCTCCCGGTGCTGCCGAGCGCGCAGCACTGACCGGGCTCAGCAGCAGCGCGCTGGTGCTGGACCTGGAGGAAGGCACAGCTTCCAGAGAGACCTGCAGTCCTGAGGCTGGGGACGGCGAACAGAGTGGAGAAAGCGTCAGAAGGCATGAAGAGGAGCGAGGTTCTAGAGAAAGGTGGGAGTGTGAGATAACAAACAAGGGGATGGCGCAGAGACATCCCCAGGCTGCAGTTCCTGCCTTCC
>NW_010403308.1:21644-28405 GCF_000710305.1 Buceros rhinoceros silvestris
GGAAGGGCCAGCCTGGGGCATCGGGGACCCGCCACAGCGTGCACGGGCCAGACCAGCGCCGGGACCAGCCGCACGGAACGACGACAGTGCTCCGCCGGAGAGACACTATTTCTGTTTGGCTTTTTGGCTTTGGGCTCAGGAACTGCGGGATGTTATGGAAATCTGCAAAAGCGCTAATCAGACAGCAAATTTCAAAGCGGGGGAAGAAGGTCTGGCAGGGACTGGAGATAAAATGGCAAACTTGGAAACCTCGAGCATTGTTCGGAAAACTCATCTGGAAATGAATCAAAACTGTCTTTGGACTTGGCTAGTTGGGAGAAAGGAAGTTTAACTAGAAGAGATCAGTGCTGATTCAGGACAAAAAACACTTACAAAAACACAGTCTGGGGCCTTTTTTCCTCCTATTGTGAATGTATTTTAATGAGACTTCATTTTCATTTTTGACTGGACTGTCAGGGGCTCTTAAAGCTACCCGGGGCCCTGAAATAGCTTTGCGGTAATGGAAATGCAGTTCAGGCTGGCATCGCTCGAACTGTTCCACGCACGGTGAGTGTGGGAGGGCTTGGGGTTTATTTGCTTGGGAAAAAAAAGAGATTCAGAGCACAGCCTGGATTCCCATGTTGCCGCCCTATTAACAAGGCTGACGAGCCATTAGAGATGTCCTCCCAGGAACACGCTACAGCCACTTCCAAAATGTTTTGGTGAGGCTAGGGTGGGAAAAGCACAGAAAACAGCTGCTTCTCCCAAGAGCCTGCTAATCTTGGGACGATGATCTATCTGCGTCCTGTGAAGAACTAAACCTCAGCTCCGTCCCACATGCAAAAAATTCGGGAAGCTTTGACCCAGCCTTAAAAGCTGAATCCCAGGACCTTCATTTTCCTTTAAGTCCTGCTCCTCGATCCTGTTCGGAGCCAGCCACAACTCTCGCGGAAGGCTTTTCATCCGGCACATTGTGCCCAAGCTGTAGCAGGAAGTAGACGTGGACCATTTTATCTTCGGTTCTCACTCCGTCCTGCAGAAGCAGAGTCTGCATCGACTGTGCAAACGCTGCAAGTTCCCTCTGAAGCCTCCGGCTTGTTCTTCATCACTTCTCCCGCACGCACCGAGCCAACCCTCCCCGTCCGAGCGGAGGCTCCGTTGCCTTCAGGTGCCCTCCACATGTTCAGACCACTGGTGACTGTGGCCTGCAACTCCTTCCCAGCTGAAGACAGCTCCTTCAAATCATTTTCCCCCAAAACACAAATGGACGGACTGTTAGGCAGAGCACTAATACGAAACAAATGTTTCGGGCATGTAGCGTTGACTTACAAGGGAAAATACAAGCACTTGGAATTTTTCCACTGCACAGCGGCAGGGACCTCTGGAGCAGCTGTTTCGAATCGACGTTGTGATTAATGGGGATAATTCAGGAATGAAAACCAGACCCATCGTCACACGTCTGACGGACCAGTGCTACAGGCAGGCAGGCAGCCTTCATTTTTTAACTGAGAAATGCCTCTCCGAAGGCAATGGAGTTTGATCCCAAGGACCGCAAGGCACACGGGAGGCGTTTGACTATCGCGAGTACTTAAATCACAGCCCTGAGATGAAACCAGCCCACGTGGAAGGAGGGGCCATCTGTCTGGCTGCAGCGGCTCCGTCCTCACTTGTGTGGCGGGGAAGGTGCCGGCTCTGCTGGTGCAGACCGAGACCTCTCGTCTCTTTTACAGCTGAGCCTGTGTCTGCCCGGGACAGTCAAAGGGCCTCTCTGGACATTTCTGCCTGATCAGTTCCCGTCTTCCTCTCCATGTCGGCAGGCAGCACGGATCCTCCTCTGATCCGGCCCCCCACCCTCACTGTGGAGCACGCGTGATGTCAAAGCCTCTTGGAAACCAACCCTTCATTGAGCTCTAGTGTGGAACCCGTTGGCTGTTCAGAAATGGGAAATGGGCTGCGCTAGGAACTGCCACTTCAGTGCCGCGGCTCCAGGCTGAGCCTGTGCGGCAAGGAGGGGACTGCAAACCCAGCGCGCAGCAGCAGTTGAGCACCCATCCGGGGGCGGATGGAAAGGCAGGGTCAGGGCGGCCCCTCAGCCCAGAAAAGGGCCACTGCCAGCCCGCAGACCCGCTCCCCTCCGTACCCCTTGGGAAAGCCAGCTCACAGCACCAGCACTGCCCCAGCCACAGCGACGGCCACCGGCCCCACCGCAGACCCTGGCCAAGCCTGTGGGGACAGGCACCTCCCCACCCGCACTCGGGAGCCCCTCACAGTCATTAGCTGTGTAACGTGCCCAAGTCTTCAGGCCCGTGTGATAAGACTCGACTTTCTTTCCTCTTCACCCCCCACCCCCACCCCAAAAGCCTTCTTGCACAATGTCCATTTTTAGCACAAACTGGAGCTGGATCAGATGCCTCACATGTGGTCTCCACTCTCCAAAAGGAGACATCAGCACTTTTTTTTCTCTAATGGTTTAACTACAGGCACAAAAAGTGAAGATTAAAAAAAAATTCACTAATTCACTCCTTTCTGCTCTTGCAGGCTCGATACTTGCACTGCATCAGCACAGCCATCCTCATTCGCTCCTGTCACTTTTCCTTCATTACACTGGCTAATTATGTGAGCTAAAACGAAAGATTATGAACTACAAAACCACAGGCTTTCGGTGATCATCATCTGGGATCAGAAGACATTACGGCATGTATGAGGACAATACAGTTTTGCTTCTGTGGCTATAGCAAACACTTTGGGAAAAGAGATTTTTCAAAGGCTTTTTCAAGGCTCTCCCCTGTGGGTATAATGGGGTGTCCTCCAATTAACTGCCGTGGAATCAATTAAGTTATTGCTCAATTCTGCTGGGAAATTCCAACCAGCACTGGCAAACGTTGGAGATAAAGCACTGAGCAGATGGACTGCTGATGTGCTCTGAGATGCCAAATATATTCCTTCTCGTTACCGTTGGAAGGCAGGCAGGCTGCTGGGACAGCCGTCCCACCTCTCCTGCTAAGATCTGCCTGGCCAGGGCAGACCCACGAGGACACCTCCCGCGTGAGAAGCCCCACAGACCACCAGGCAGCGGCACGGAGTGGCCCCTGCCCCGCACCACCATCCCTCCTGACAGCCGGGGCTCTCGCGCTCCTGGCAGACAGTGTCAGACTGGCTGGTGACCGTCAGCACGGCTGCGCAAGCTGGTCACAGGGAACAACCACCAACTGGAACAGTTCCAAACCTCAAGCCATGCTGGTTGTTTTTCAAGTCCCCTACAGCTCTCTGCTCAAGCATGGTGAAAACGCCCATGCTCTGGCCCCAGGAAAGGCCAGTTGTGAAGCCTGGTCTCACCAAACCCCCAGGCAGAAGAGGAGAAGCAACTGAACCTCAGGTTGCTTCTCCGCACGTGAACCTTTCAATACACTGGAGCTGGTCAAGCACTAGGGACTGTTCAAGTGACAATGCTGGCAGGTATTTAGGTCCTAGGTGCCCCAGCACATCCCTCACTGCTGAACTCACACCCACAACAGCAGCAAGCTGCTTCTCTTACTCGGAGATAGCTGTACATGCAGATGGACATCCAGTTGGTGAGCATCTTCTCCACCACAGATTCTGTTCTCCTCAGCATCAGCTTAGGGTTTTTGGAAGCTGAAGCATCTATGAGATCCACCAACAGGTCCTTCATGATGCTGGTGTAATATTCCAGTTTCCCATGCAATGCAATAGTAAGCAGGGAGGCCAGGTTACACCTGAAACACAGGATGGCATTTGACTCAGCATCAATCCAACAACACTAGACTGCCAACTGGCATAAAAACCCCAAAACACAAAGGCAGCATTTCAGACAATTTCCGTGAGCCTTCTCAACGGTGTCAAAACTTCAAACCCTCTTTCAGTGCTACAGAACTGGGGCAGCTTGCACCCTCTTACTGGTAAACCCAGTGTTCAGAGGCACAAACACTCCCAAGCAAGTCACTCGCGGTACCTCTCGATGCTCTTCAGGGTAAGGGAGGTTTATGGCTGGCTGTTTCTAACAGGGAACTGGGAGGCAGCGTAACTCAACTTCAGCTGAAACGCACGGCTCCAGATCTGAGGTGGATTGCTTACAGGTTAGGAATAAACCAGTCTCCTGCTGCCAGGTCTTTGGTTCTGAAGCTCATACCTGTCTCTAACAGCAAAGTCCTTCTGTTGCTCGAGAGCATGAACAAACACGATGAGAAAGTGCCTGTTGTTGAGCAAGGTGGAGAACAGTGAGACTCCTTCTTCCATATTGGGTCTGCAGCTTTCGGGGATCTAAAGAAAAATTTAGAAAGCTGAGTGAGAAAAATGCTGCTTGTAGTATTCCTCCAGCTTTTACCCTTCCTGACTGCAAGGATGTCTCTGCTGAGTGCGGAGGTACTGAGCTGAAGACCTGCTGCTGCTTTCCCAGCGAGGGCACGACTGTGCGTGACGCACAGCTCTACCAGAAGCAGCTTGGGCAGCGGGGCAGCGGCAGTGGCCACTCCTCTCTGTTCAGCACTAATGAGGCTACCTGGACTACTGTGGCCAGCTTTGGGCTCCCCTCTACGAGACGGACACTGGCAAACCAGGGCAAGGGCAGCTGAGGGTTGCCAAAACAATTAGTGGCTGTACGAGGAGAGGTGGGAAGGGCTGGGTTTGGCCAGCCTTTAAGAAGAAGTGGCCAGGGCAGATCTTACTGCAGCCTTCAACCACGCCATGGGAGGGCAGAGAAGACAGAGCCAGGCTCTGCTCTGCTGGCACAGTGCTAGGACACCCAGACTCCAGACGGAGCATGGGACAATGATTCATGGTAAGGGAGGAAGTCTTCACCTTTAAGGTGGTTCCACACTGGAACAGGCCCCTGAGAGGTGGTGGAATTGCCATCCTTGAAGATACTTGACCCAGCTGGACAAGGTCCTCAGCAACCTCAACTACTTGGAGCTGTTTTAGGTAGATCTCCCTTCCAACCTCACTCTCTGATTCTTCAATTCCTACTTCTTGTCCACATGAAACCCAGCTCTGAGACAACAACAGCTTTTACTAAGTCCCCTGCTTGGGAGGAATTTCACTGTGATGAGCCGCGTACGGGACTGAAGCGACATACAAATGAAACACCCAGGAAGAAAAGCCCACAGCGGAGCCGGGGAGGATCTCAGGACACTGCTCCTTCACGCGAGAGCAGATCCACACATCTGTCTTCTCCTGTCAGCCACAGCTGGTTCAACACTGGTATGTGTTAATCGTTCGGAGTGACGGAGCATTCCCCACGCACCACAAGAAAACGCATAGTGTTGTCAACACCCGCGAGCACGGTTAGCAACCACTCCAAAGCACGGGTTTTGTTAGTGGGTTACTCACTTTCCATTCCCCCACCAGGAGAGGATGGGTTTCCTGGAGCTGGGAGCCCACCTGGGAGCTGAGCTGCTGGGATGGCAGGACGTAGCACTCCTCGTAGAGCGAGGAACACTGCAACCAAGCACAGCGTTAGGTCAGCGTGGCCGTACCCGGCCAGGAACCTCCGTGTTTGCCACGCACCGCAAGGGAACGACACGGGGAGACATGTCATCGGGACTGAAAACCACCCATTACGAAGAAATGCGTTGGTATAGTGGACGAAGCCCTTACAGACTTTTCAAGAGCCTCTTGAATGAGCAAACACCACAAGAATGGGGAAGGCAGATGTCTGCGCAGACATGAGGCTGTTAGGGCAGGGAGACTGCAAATAGACTAATGTGACAGCTAGAGAAATCCCAGAGGAGACAGCGTTATAGACGACGAAGTCAAAATAGAGAGTACTGGGTGCTTTAACATATGTAACTTGTGAAACAGATGGGAAGAATGTTTAAATCTCTAACACTCAGCTAGGAGCCTGAATCTTAAAGACTCTAGTGTGCAGATATATAGAGATCGGATAACTCAAAAACCTGAGTAATAACTACTAATGAAACACTCCGCAGTCATAAATCATCATCTCACTCCTCACCACCGAAATGCAACTGCCTCAGGGGTGAAATACAGCCGCTGCTGAGGGCACACAACGACACAGCGGAGCAGCCGCTGACGGGAATTACGGCACCGGCGCGTCTGCTGCAGCCCTGGAGGAGAACTCCAAGCAGACAGGCTGGGACTGGGCGTCTTACTGGGAGCACCATGCACCCAGCCTTTGAGAGCGAAGAGAAAGGGGAGACGGAGACATCCAGCGATCAGCTGAGGACGGGCAGAGCAGCTGGGAACGCTTGGCAGCATGCTGCGGGGAATGAAACGCCCCCTCTCCCTGACCACCCACGGCAGATATGCCCTTCAGCCAGCCTTCAGCCTCCGCCGAACAGAGTGGGGGGATGCTGGGGGAGTCCCCAGCACTTTTGGAAGAGGGTGTTCAACCGCACCGAACGGGCGAGCCAGAGGGACTCCCAGGACGGTGCTGCCGGGGGTGCTCATACCGTGTGTGGGCAAGCCTGACCTTCACAGCCCTGGAGCTGTGACACGGGCGAGCCAGAGCGACTCCCAGGACGGTGCTGCCGGGGGTGCTCATACCGTGTGTGGGCAAGCCTGACCTTCACAGCCCTGGAGCTGTGACTCCACTTTTGACAATAATTGAGGCTGAAGTACGTGACAATTGAATACATAACAGTGGAATGACTTTGCTAGGCTGTAATAACCCTTAGCAGAGCTTGATGTGGTCAGGAAGGACCTGGGAGCGATTAGGTGCCCACGAAACGCGGTATCGCCTTACTTTGGGGAAGAACGTCCGGGTGACAAAATGCTTGTACTCCAGGAATGGGATCCCCTGGCTGCGG
>NW_010403308.1:28550-31355 GCF_000710305.1 Buceros rhinoceros silvestris
TCTGTCATGTCTGTCTGCAGCTCCGCAAAACCTTATACAAGAAACCTGCAGATGGTAAGAGCTCCGACACCCCGCCAGCTGAGGCAGCGAGCAGGCTGGCGCTGAAAAGCACGGCACGTCTCCTCTGCCGCCTCGAGCCTTCCCCTCAAGTGGGCTGAGGCAGGGCTTTCTTGAGCAGATTACCGTCAGGGTTCAACCATGAGCAGCAACATCACGTCCCACGGCACTGATGGCGAGGACATCTCCCCCATCCCAGGAGAACAGTGCCCAGTCTGGTTTGGTGGGATGAGGACCTCAGCCAATGCCGCAGTCATGCACCGTGGGGCCAGCAGACGTGGGCGCCTGGATTGCTTTTCCCACTGCTCTGCAGGAGCGCGCTGCAAGGTTTGCAGCACCCACTCGCAAAGCCCACTGAAGATTAGTGTGGCCTTCAAGTAACCCTCTGCCACGGCCAAGGGCCGTTAGCCCCAAGACAGGGAAACGAGTGGCACCGAAGATCAGCAGCTTGCCCAAGGCAGGCAGGCAGACAGTGGCAGAGCCACGCTGAGCCTCATTCACAAACCCTGCCAAAGCCCAAAGGCAACGACAGAAATTCTCCTATCAATAATTCTATACGCTTCCACAGAGCAGAAGGGGAACAGCTTCAGCCCTGCTACTCCAGCATCTCCCTCCTGGTCCTGGCTCCTCACCGGTGCCCAGCACGGGGACTTACCTTTGCGGATCTCCTCCCGGATCTGCGACTCCATCTCCTCCATCTGGAGCAGGGTTTTCTGCCAGTAGCGCTCCGCTCTGCGGCTCTTTGTGCAAAACACAAAGAGAGCTGGAAGAGAGGAAGGGAACAAGCCTTTTGGGCTGGGGCTCAGGAGCAGCTGCAGCTGGGATCAGAGCGGTCCTCTGCTGACACGGGTGCAGAAAGCTAAACTCACTGCTGGCTTAACACCTACAACAAGACTGGTATCTGATCAGGAAGCTGTCGATTATCTCTAAATAAGTAAAACGAGCTGGAATTTAATGATCATGCTGTAACTGACATCTTCAGTTTAGGTCTAGGCTGTCTATATTCCGCTTAACTGTGCACACATGTATCCCAGCGGATTAATGAATACAGATTTTAAGATGTTTATCACCTGTATGACAGTGCTCATGTCTGATAGTCCTCCCATGCCTCCAGAAATATGTGTCTAATGATGGGTGGTGCACTTAATAAATAGCATGCATTGTAACCTTTATTAAAGATAAATTAAACCCCAGTCAGAAACACCCCATTTGCTGTGAACCAGCAGGTTTCTTGCTGCGCAGCCAGCCTGGGCTGGCGATGAGCAGACACCCTGGCCAGAGGACTCAGGTGCGTTGCACAGCTCCAGTGAGGGCAGCGAGCAGCTGTGTCTGCTCCTCAGGACACTTGCTGTGCTCTCACACTCGTTGCCAGGCGCCCGTGACGGGCTGTTACTGGTGGCAGGACCTTGGGCTGTGGATCTCTGGGATGGTCTGGGACAGTCATGCCTGTGAAAGCCCTGTTCAAGTCACTAAGAGTCCATGACCAGTTTCTCTTTTTTTTTCTTTATTTTGTATTATAGCAGCTACTAAGTCTTTGGTCTGGAAATACCACAGGCTCAAGAACAGAGCTGAACTACAGACTCAGTGAGCAAATGCAGCAGGCTGCAGCTTTGATCCTGGGTACTGGCTTGGTCCTGTACATAGAAGAGCAGCTACCTGCTGCACCCAGACCAGTTGCAGATACTGCACAACTGCAGCGCTCAGAGGTTTCCTAACGCGTGTGTGAGTCATCTGCACCCCTCCAGACGCAATGAGAAAAACCTCAGCACAGCCTGGAAACTCATCGTCCTGTTCCCTTACCTACGACAGAGAGGACCAGCAGGATGCTGCAGATGACAATGGAGACGATGATCGCAGTCTCTCCTCCCCCGAGGTGCAGCATCACAATTGTGTAGTTGAACTTTCCTACTTGGATCTAGAGAGGGAGAAGGAGGGAGGAAAAGCAGGAGCTCAGCACCATGTTGCCCGGCAGCTCCGAGGTTGCACAAGGAGGGTCCATGGGGCAGCGCTCAGAGGGCTTTTGCCCAAGGGCGTAGTGACCACACTGGCTTTGCGGGGAGGCCAGGTTGTGCCTTTCACTGCTGGACCTCGGGACTTTGTGCGTCCCCAGAGCCCAATTTCCTTCCTGCACGCTCTGGTGGGAAGCTGTGGCCATCTCACAGCAGGCTGCAGTGCCCGCTGCAGTGCCCACCCCAGGGCCACCACAGGGCTTTGGTGGCAGAGCCACAGGCTCCAGCTCACGGCACGGCCCCACCGTACCCACCCCAGAGCACGAGACAACCCCTTCTGGGAGCGCCCACCGTACCGCACAGTACTGCCTGCACTGCTTTTCCTAGAAAGCCACTTCCACCAACCATCAGCTCTGTTACGGCTCTGAACTGCCTTTGCACCCCAGCCCCGCTCTCCTGTCTCCTCCAAAAGCAGAACTGCTGCCACTCAGGAGAAGGAGGGTAAAGAAACCTTAAAGTCTTTGAAACACAAATGAAGGAAGGGAATAAAAATAAATAATGATGAGAGCAGAGACGAGTAATGACCTCGCGGCTAACGCAGTGGACTGGGTGTCAGGAGGTGCTGGCTCTGCTCCCAACCCGGAGTTCTTGTGACACCAAGCACAAACCCCTTGAGCTCAGTCCTGCGGTCTCCTGACCAGCAGAAGCGAAGAGGCCAGCACACATCACAGGCGCGCTGGCAATGTAGTGGGTGCTCTTTACACACAGCTCTCTGGGCCCTGGGATGAAAGGGTTCAGC
>NW_010403308.1:31468-34267 GCF_000710305.1 Buceros rhinoceros silvestris
AGCATCATCTGATAAGGAAAACTCATGACCGTGGCGGTCTTTTGCTTCTGGAAATGCAAGTTTCACTTCTCTCAAGGAATGAGAAGTGAGAGAAGCTTGAGTAAAAATCATGAAATGAGTAGAGAAGGGATGGAATAAGCTTATGATTCCACCTGTGTCACAGAGCACCTCCAGGGAAGGCGCACACTGCGGTTAAACCACAATCAGCTCTCCGCAGCCGGGCCAAAGGAGTGACACAGCAGGGCCCCCGCCACGTGCATGCACTGAAGGCCAGGCAGCACACAGCTCCGAGCCCGCCAGGAACTCCAGGCCCTTGCTCTCGGGCGATGCCGATGAAGGCATCTGTGCTGCCAGCCAGGAGGGCTGTCCCTGCGCTCTACGGCAAGTGAGGATGGGCTGCGCTGCTGCGGGCAACGCTGGCTGCCATCACCCAGGGGCAGGAAAACCTTCAGCGCCTTCAACCATCAGAGCTGAGCCGCTCAGCCAGGCTCCCGCGGCGCCAAGCCCCAACACACCCTCCTACCAGCCCTCAGACGGGCTCTGGTGCTGTTGGTTTCTGGGGCGGTGCCCCCAGGCAGCGTCCAACACTAAGAGCTTTGGTCACCTCCCCGGTGCACGCTGGTCGGGAGCTGACATGCTGGATGGGGACAGGGATCCACGGGTGACACACAGGCATCTGTGGAGGCTCATCGGACGGTCTGCACAGCACCCCCTGCCTAGCCTCAAGATTCCCATGTCTTCTGTCTGAAATGCTGCAATGAGGCAAGTCCTCGATGAGTTCTGAGTCTTTTTTTCCTCCACCAACTCAACCTTTTGCATTTGCCAGAGGAGAAATCCCACGCTTGCTATTTAATTCAGTGTTCAAACAGTTTGGTCATGAATAAAAATGGGTTTGAAGACCTCAGCAAGCATCTCTTGTTTATTTGGACCAGTCTATTGAGTACAATTTTTTGTAAGGGGAATTAATGAGGCTGCAGGTTAAATAGCAACCTGTTCTGTCACCAGCACATGGCGGGGGGTGCAAAAAGGGCAGGTCCAAAGGACAGCCTGCTCCCAGGAAGAGCTGTCAGGGCTGGGCAGGACTCCTGGGGCCCAGGGCCACCTCGGGGCTCACCAGGAGCCATGCTCCAGCTTACAGGATGGAGCTGTCCTGCAGCCTCCCAGGGTGTGAACAGGATCCTCTTGGGACTAAAGAAGACCAAAATCAAGCTCCAGGACACCTAAGGCACTCCCAAAACAGCTACTCAAAAGTGACTCACTCAAAAGTGAGGCTCAGGAGCCCCATCTTCCTCACTGGCTCCTCTCTACAGACAGCTCCTCCTGCCCTGCGGACTTGCTACAGACCTGGCCTAAGAGCACCTTCATAGGACAGGCACACCCAAACTCAGGAGCTGAACTGAGATCAACAGTGGAACACGCTCTAAAGGGCTGTTTCTCCTTGCGCTGGTCACTGCAGGTGTGAGCTCCACCATCTAAACCAGGACAAACTGGGCAGTCACGGCAACAGGCATCTCAGCTCGCCAGAGGAGAGACCGTGCACCCGCCGGCGAGGAGAGACCGTGCACCCGCCGGCGAGGCTCCTGCAGCCCCTGCAAGCTGCTGGTGACGCACACCAGGCTGGGACCACTGCGCTGCTCTGGGCCTGTGTTATTAAAGCTGTCACAAGGACGTTACAAAGGCAGCTGTGGCCTGTGAAAGGACCAGCGGGTGATAACCCAAACCACAGACGAAGGTTTGGTAAGTGCGCACAGACGTGAGTACATGCTGATTATTCAGCCACTCTCCCGCTGCTGGTGCACTCCTGATAGCTACGTGTGCTTCAGGGCTGGTATCACTCTCCTGCTTCCTAGGGACTTACCAGGGCACTGCCCTGAATGTTTCAAAGTCAAACCAAGACTAGGAAACTCACAAATTCCTTTTCTTCCCCAAAGGGATTCCCCTGTTTCTCAGTTCTCACTAAAACCAAAATTACCCTATTTAAAATTCCCGTTAAAATGACTTGGGAAATTCTGCTACTCCTGCTACTACTGCACTTCCGTGATTCCAGTTTGTAGCAGGATTTTTACACCACAGACTGTAACCAGAAGACTAGACAACCCTGTCAGTGAACTGGTGCTGCATCTTCATGCCTTTCTTCTGCGTAGCACAAGTCCACAGCCCCCTCAACTCCCTTCGCAGCCTTACCCCTCCTCCTCCTCCTCGCCTGTGCTGCAGGCTCCCACCCACTCACTGTTAACACAGGGACTGGGAAGGGGGCTGCAGGTCTCAGACCGTGCAGACGGAGGTGTTTCCTCTCCAGATCAATGAAAGCCACAGCCACATCCCTGCGAGGCAATGGGCTGCCAGGACCTGAGGGAAACTGAGGGTGAGAAGAGCAGTTAAGTCAAACCCGCTGGGGAAAAAAGGGCAGTAACAAGGCACTGCGAATTTTGCAGAGACAAGGTGACCATCAGCCCTAAACACTGGACTCTTGGCAGTGACGGAACCGGCAGCTCCTGGGAACCCGCACACAGCTTTCCAGCCCTGCATACTCCTCTTGTCCTCCCCGGTCACACACGGGGACCAGCGGCTTACGGCAGCTCAGCATGGGCCGGATCCTCACACCCACTTCCGCTCTTCTGTCGGCAGAAAAGTCCAGCTGACTGCACGGAGATCCCCAAACATGTCTCATGAGGAGCAGAAAGAAAACTCCGAGGCAAGTGACCAACGCTCACATGCCTGGGATTTCAGAGGCGCTTACGAGAAGTGACCAGCTCTTCCCCGCAGCTCCCAGCACAGTTGACCCAGCAGGCAGCTGCC
>NW_010403309.1:0-286 GCF_000710305.1 Buceros rhinoceros silvestris
GGTGAGGATGAGGCTGCTGCTGCGGTGGGCCGGGTGGTGGCCAGCCATGGCAGGAAGCAAGGTGTCGCATGAGGGTTTGCACGAGCGTTTGCATGAGGATTCACATGAGGCAGTGTGGAGGAGGAGGAGGAGGAGGAGGAGGCGGCCGCTGCCATCATGGCACGGGCAGGGGAGGACGGTGGAGACCAGCAAGGCGTCACATGAGGATTTTCACGGGGGTTTGCACGAGGAGACACAGGAGGTGGCATGGAGGAGGATGAGGAGGACGAGGATGAGGCCATAGGGT
>NW_010403309.1:428-903 GCF_000710305.1 Buceros rhinoceros silvestris
AGTCCATAGGATGGGTGGTGGTGGGTGGCAGTGGGGACCAGCAAGGTGTCACATGATGGTTTGCATGAGGGTTTGCACGAGGATTCAGATGAGGTGACGCACGAGGGGATGAGGATGAGGATGGGGATGAGGAGGAGGGATGCAGTGGGATGGGTGGTGGCGGGGACCTGTGAGGTTTCGCACAAGTGTTTGCGCAAGGAGGCACAGGAGGTGGTGTGGAGGAGGAGGAGGAGGCCATCGCCGCAGCAGAACGGGCGGTGGTGGATGGTGGGGACTGGCGAGGGGTCACACAAGGGTTTGCATGAGGAGCTGCGCGAGGGGGTGAGGATGAGGCCACCGCGGCAAGGAGGAGGGATGCGAAGGGACGGGCGGTGGTGGGGACCCGTGAGACATCGCACGAGGGTTTGCACAAGAAATTGCACGAGGATTTGCAGGAGGAGATGCATGAGGGGTGATGATGAGGCTGCCGCGGTGA
>NW_010403309.1:1130-1366 GCF_000710305.1 Buceros rhinoceros silvestris
CATGGGGGTTTGCACGAGGATTTGCACAAGCGGTTGTGGTGAGGTAGGCAGTGGGGTTTGCACAGGGACCCGCGGGAGGGTTTGAGGACTTACATGAGGACTTATATGAGGATTTTTTCATGAGGATTTGCACAAGGAGCAGAGAGAAGCAGGGACTCACCAGGGTTTGCACGAGGGTTCGCGGCCAGGAGAGCAACGGGAGCAGCGGCCAACTTGGCACCAGGATTTGAACCACG
>NW_010403309.1:1611-2668 GCF_000710305.1 Buceros rhinoceros silvestris
GGGGCTGTGCAGCCACTGTGGCACCAGGGTTTGCACGAGCATGGGGATTCGCAGCAGGAGCTGCGGCCAGGTGGGCACTGGGCTTCACACGAGGATTCGCACGAGGACTGGCGCCCGGGCATTGATGAGGCTTCCCAGCTCCCCTGGTACCCAGGTTTGCGTGAGGAAATGCACAGGGACTCCCTCGAGGATTATCACCAGGATTTGCACGATGATTTGCACAAGGACTCACGCCCAGGAACCGCTGAGGCTTCGCAGCTGCCCTGGTACCCGGGTTTGCACGAGGATTTACACGAGGACTCACATGGGGATTTTCACAAGGATTTTCATGGGGATGCTCCTGCCACCTACGGGGACCTGCCCTTGGACCCCGACCCTTACGGGGACCCTTACTGGGATGCCAACGTTTACTGGGACCCCTACGGGGAGTCCCAGGGAGGGCCCTGGCAGCCCCACCCCCACCTCTGGGACCCCTCTGGGGGGGGCTGGGACCCCTATGGGGATCCCTATAGGGAGGAGGAGCCCCAGAGCCATGCCGGGGAACCCTATAGGGCCCAAGACCCCCACAGGGACCCCTATAGACTTGAGGACCCCCAGAGTGACCCCAGGGACCCCTATAGACTCCAGGACCCCCACAGTGACCCCTATGGACTCGGGGACACCCACAGCGACCCTGGGGACCCCCAGAGGGACCCCTATAGCCCTGGGGACCCCCAGAGTCACCCCTATAGACTTAGGGACCCCCACACTGACCCCAGGGACTCTCATAGGGCCCAAGATCCCCCTATTGACCCCAGGGACCCCCATAGACTTGGGGACCCCCACATCCATCATGGGGACCCCCATAGGGCCCAGGACCCCCACAGGGACTCCTATAGGTTTGGGGACCCCCATAGGGTCCAGGACCCCCAGAGCCACCCGAGGGACCCCTATAGGGCCCAAGAACCCCCTATTGACCCCAGGTACCCCTATGGACTTGAGGACCCCCAGACTGAGTCCAGAGACCCCCAGAGAGATCCTGGGGACCCCTATAGGGCCCAGGACCTCCCTATTGCTC
>NW_010403309.1:2815-3255 GCF_000710305.1 Buceros rhinoceros silvestris
CGGGGGCCCCCTATAGGGCCCAAGACCCCCACAGGGACCCCTATAGACTTGGGGACCCCCAGAGCCATCCCAGGGACCCCCATAGGGCCCAGGATCCCCCTATTGACTCCAGGGACCCCTATAGCCTTGGGGAACCCCAGAGTGACCCCTATAGATTTGGGGATCCCCACAGTGACCCCAGGGACCCCTATAGTGCCCAGGACCCCCACAGTGAACCCTATAGAGCCCAGGACCCCCAGAGCCATCCCAGGGATCCTTATAGATTTGGGGACCCCCAGAGTGACCCTGGGGACCTCTATAGACTCCAGGATCCCCCCAGGGACCCCTATAGACTCGGGGACCCCCAGAATGACCCCAGGGACCCCCATAAGGCCCAGGACACCCCTATTGACCCCAGGGACTCCTATGGACTTGGGGACCCCCAGAGTGACCCCAGGGCA
>NW_010403309.1:3512-3801 GCF_000710305.1 Buceros rhinoceros silvestris
CAGGGCCCCCCTGTTGACCTCCGGGACCCCTATGGACTCGGGGACCCTCAGAATGACCCCAGGGACCCCTATAGGCTTGAGGATCCCTATAGAACTCAGGACCCCCCCAGGGACTCCCATAGACTTGGGGACCCCCAGAGTGACCCTAGGGACCCCTATAGGGCCCAGGACTCCTCCAGTGACCCCAGGGACTCCTATAGCCCCAACCCCCCTGCAGGGGCCTCCAGGGGGCCCTCAACTGACCCCCCGACCCCCCATGACCCCTCTAGTGCTCCCTCCAGGGGCAGGG
>NW_010403310.1:0-15231 GCF_000710305.1 Buceros rhinoceros silvestris
TACAGGTGTTTTCCAGCCTAAACCATTCTGGCGTTCTCCAGGCTGTGCATTCAGCCCCTGCCGCTGGTAGCTCCCTGCTTTAACAGCAGCAGCCTGTTCCACGCAGCAGCTGGCATTTCCTCTGTGGCTTTAAGAGGCCGGAGAGTTCTCTGGGCCACTCATCTGATGCCGCTGAAGTCGGGTGCTGTGTTTGCAGGCCTGTGGAAAATCTGAGCTGGGAGCTGAGGCAACAGAAAGCAGGCTCTCGAGGCGGTTATTGCTGAGGGCTCTCGGCATGCGGTGGGTCCTCGGGAAGCGCTGCCGGGCTGCATGGGGTGACTGCACAGTGCTGGGAGCGCCAGCATGGGGATTCGCAGCCCGGAAGAGTGTCCTTGGTCTGTAGGCAGTGAAGAACCGTGCCAGCACAGCCACAGCGCAGCGCTCTGCGCCGTCTGTTGTCTGTGTCCTTGCTGTTTGTTTCCTTGCTTCAAAAACTAACTTCTGTGAGCAGTGAAAGCTCCTGGCAGGGAAGTGAGACCATCTGGCTGTTCCAAGGTTGTTGGGCTGATGCTGGTGCTGTCCGGCCTGGAAGGGTCGCCAGTGGGTGACACTGGGGTGTCCCATGCCAGGGCTCCCTGTTCCCTGGGCAGTGGGGGAAGGCATCCTCGCTGTCCTCGCCCTCCTGCCTGGGGGAGCACCTTCAACAGACACGCTCTTGCTGGAGCAGCAGCGTTAGTTTATTCTCTGCTCCAGCTGCTCCAGGCAGCCACAGTTACATGGTTTTGTGTCTTATTATCCAGCTTCCACTTCCTTGTCCTTACCACCCCTTCAGCTCTCTCCTCCCTCTTTTAATTTTTTTATTTTGGTGTGAGACTTGGTGCATCTCATGTCCTGTTTAGGACTTGGTCAGTTCACTGAAGGTCAGGCCAGAGCCTTGGCCTCCACCTGCAGACCTGCTGGTGGCATCGTTAAAGCGACGGTGACAGCACCTTGCTGGTACTTTGCTGTTCAGCTTGTGAAATTTGATTGTTTGGCTTTGATACAGCCCCAAAAGAGACTGAGGTGTTGTTTTTTTAAATATTAGAGGTAGCAAGTTGTATCAGTGTTTTTTAAGGGTGGAAATAACCCCTGTGACATGGAAGCTGACAGTGAGGCAAGTCTGCTTCTGTGCTGTGACGTTAAGATGATCCTTTAAAGGGGTAAAAAAAAAAGTCGCGCTGTCTGGGGAGAGCTGGACCTGGTCAGGACTGAGGGTACCAGATCCTCGCTGGGGCTCGCTTGCATGAGCAGTCTGAGAGGGGCAGGAAGCGGAGCTGGGTGGGGACAGCACGGCTGGATGGGGACAGCACAGCTGGATGGGGACAGCACAGCAGCTGCTGCTCCCCAGAGCCCGGGCGGGAAGGTTGAGGTCTGGGAGACCCCAACAGAGTGCTCGTGGTGGCCACTGTGGTAAAGTTCCTCCTCCTCTCTTGCTGTGAGCTCTGTGCGCGGAGGCCCGGTGAGCCTGGTCATGAGCGTTGTGGCTTTGAGAGGAGTGCGGCTTCGGCACAGCAATTTCATAAACATATTCAGCCTCGCGTGCAGTGCTGCAGGGAGACTCCTCTCCCCTTACTTGGAGGGTTTCTGGAGTTCTCTTTGGACAGACCCCGTACAAAGGTGTGTTTGGCAGAAGCCGTGAATGATGGGAAGTTAATTTGAGTTCTGTGGCCATATACCCTGGTTACCCCAACCTTTGTCGTACTGCAGAGGTTATGGAGATGTATCACCTCTATCGTCATGAGGACATACCTCCTCTGAAGTTTCTGTCCAAGCACACAGATCCCAGGTTGCAGGAAACCGTACGTGTCCTGCAGGCTTTGTTCTGTGCAAATTCTGGGTCCAGACGCTTGAGCCTGGACACTAGGAGAGGTTTAGCTGGGACTGGGTGAATGCAGAGGATGGCGTGTCCTGTGTCTGCTCTTCTGGAGTATAAATCTTCAGGGCAGAGTTTATTGTTTCGTGGTGTTCTCTAACGATACCCTCCAATGCTGCATCGACTGGGGGTCTTGGCATTCACCAGAGAGAAGGGGCGCTGTGCCCTGCAAAGGGATTCTCATGGTGGTGTAACCGTGCAGAGCGAGTGTAAAATAATGAGCATCTAAGAAGTGAAACAAATATCAGGTAGAAGCGAGGAGGAGGAGGGCTTCCTCTGCTGCCTCTTCTGCGGGACAGCAGGTGGTTTACTTGTGCCTTTGACAGGGATAACAACGCGGGTATGATGTATTTCTTCCTAATCCTTTGAGACATCATTTCAAATAAACAACGGGTCTAAAAAAATGACAAACTGCTGGAAATTATGCAAAGGGGACCCTAGAAACTACCCGTGAGTTTCCGAATTAGTGACATAGCAAATATAAGCAAGATAATTATGATGGCCCAAAGAGAGCAGTAATTCTTTACAAGATTGGTTTTTTAAAAAAACGGGGATTTTTGGAGGCAGCGGTGTGAGGGAGGAAGGCTAGACCTGGGCCACTCTCCGTCAGTGCCCGAAGGTTTTCGGCTGTTGTTGCCCTGGCCAGCTGCAGGAATTGCCGGTGGTTGCAGCGCGTTGATAGGAGGAGCTGGTGGGGACTCGTTCGGGGTTTGGTTCTCGCTCCCATTGCTACGTGTGCAGTAGGGCGAGTCCGACGGCGTAGGCTGAGCTCCTGCATGTCGGTTCCTCTCGTCTTGATGGACGATAAACAAAACTGAGCATTTCTGGCGAACTGTAGAACAGCCCTGCTTGGAAGGGACCTCGGAAGACCACCTGGTCCAAAGAGCATCTCCCACCAAACATCCCCTCTCCTGGCGCGCCACGCGTAAGCACAGCACTGCGAGAAGTGAGGTGCCCCCCCGCCCCGCCGCTCCCTGGGTGCAGCCTGTGTTTACTGAGGGTGGGAGAACCGAGCAGGTACGGAGTTATTTGCCATCGCTAGGTGTGAGTAGGTGCTGTAACCAGTGCGGAAATGGATGAGCTGGCCCAGGCACCAAGGTTCCAGTTGTGCCAGCCTCCAGGGTTGCCTTGAAGGCAAGACCAGCCTGAGCAAGGATGTGGGAGTAAGTTGCCTTGAGCTCCCTTTTGATCTGATCAGTAGAAAGTAACTTTTTTTTATTTCCCCCTCATTTTATTGGGTTGAGCTGTACGCAAAATGCTCAACTGTTCTGTTCCTCCTGAGCTTCGTGGTGTAACAGGGTCCTGTCAAGACTCAGAGTTCTGTTGATCAGGTGCTGGACTGTCCAGCAGTTGATTACAAAATGATTTCAGAGGCTTTTATTCGTGAATTTCCCTTTGAAAGGGCCAGTGGAGCTTCAGCGTACGCTTCTGGAGCAATCAAGTCTAATGAAAACATTACAGAATATATTTATTATTTCATCTCCTGTCCTGTCCCTCTTGAACCAGAGAACCAGCCGCGGAGCGCAGCTAGAGCTCCTGAAGGTCTCGGGGGCAAGAAGAGCGCGTTTCCTGTTGCTGTTCACATGCTCCTGTTACTAATTAAAAAAAGTTTGGATGCTGTTCTGGAAAGAACAAGAATTGGGTGTGCCTGCCTTTCCCCTCCACGCTGCTGGGCAAGGACGGGACCGAAAGCACGAGGTGGTGGTGGGGCTGGGCTACTGCCACGTGCAAAAGGGAGCTGAGAAACTTATCTTCTGGGGGTATCTTGTAGGAAAACGACTCCCGAGTTTCTTCCTTCTTTTTAAAAAAGTTTCTGGCTGCCAAAAATCTCTCAGCTGTGGGAAGAGTTCGTTTGTGCCTCGTGCTCCGATCTCCCGTGAGTCCTGAACCCCGCTCTCAGCAATTCACGTGTCAGGGGAAAAAACCACCTGAGGAGGATGGTGCTTTTCCTGCTTCTGGAGGCGGGGGTAGCTTAACCTGTCTTTCTGGTACATCTTAACTTTCAGCTAAAATATAAAGAAGATAGAAATCTTGGGTAGTGTGGGTTTTTGTGAAGCAGAACCTAATGAAATATCACTCTTCATGTAGTAATTTCATTTCCATTCTAATGTGATGGCTGTCTGGAAGGTGGATATGTTGCTCATCCTTTGAAAGAGGAAGCCTTGGTGTGGAAGCTCAAGGAGAACTGCTTGTATGTCTTCAGAAATAAACATAGTTTTAAGTATTAAAATAGTTTTTCATAGTTTTAAGTACTTAAACAGCTGCTGTAGCCTTCTGAGCTGCTCACGGCTGAGCTGTTCCAGCACTCGAGATCATTGAAAAGAACCGGAACTAACCCACTTGTACTGCCCAGACTGGAGGTGGGGAACCCAAACAGGCAAAATAAATGCAGAAATAAGCTGGGATGGGGTGTCGCTCTTGTGGTTTTGTTTTTTTTCCCCCCTCATTTTTCAAAATGCAAAATTACTCTTAAAAAGCCCTTAACCTACAGGCTGCACGTGAGAAGGGTCTCGTTTAGGGAAAAGAGAGTCCAGCGTCGCTGCTCTAGTGCTGCTGCCGCCTTCCTTTGGAGGTGGTGGGGGAGCAGAGCAGTCCCTGCGGCTGCTGCTGAGGTGAGGAGGTGGCTAAACCTGCCCACTGCTTAACTCTCACCTCCTCCACCCGCCCCTTGCAGAATAGCCGGCGTGGGAGAGCGTCGCTCCGTCCCTTACGACTGTGCCGTGGATACGCCACCTCCTCGGGGGAGTCTGGGTACGTAGAAGGTTTTGGAGGGTGGAATTGGTTCTTCTGTTGTGTTGGCCAAGAGGGGTTCTGCTCCTTAGTTTCGTGAGAGAGCAAATTGGTAGTGGTGGGGTTTTTTTGTTGAGTAACTCTTACTCGCATGGTTTTGTGTACCTCTTGTTTGGTCCAGTCAGTTTAAATGAAGCTAATCAAGATGACCAATATTTAGAAGGAATGTTGTGGGTTCCCATTTTACCTTTGGGTTAGTCACAAACCAGTATGGTGCCAGGGATTCGCTGGTGCTGGAGCTGATTTAAAGTGGGTGCTGGGTTTGTGGCAAGCTTCTGGAACAGAGTGGGTGTCCCCAGCTGTAAGCTAAAGACTCAAGAGACAGTTTGCTGTTTGTCAGATAATACATTTTACGTAACTTTCACCCCCCCTCAGCGTTTCCGCAGGCAAAATCATCGGTGCAGGTGTCCTTTTTGTGGGAGGAGGAGTAGGTGGAACCGTCCTGTATGCCAGCTATGACCCGCAGTTCCGGGAGAGCGTGGAGAAGGCCATTCCCTACTCGGATAAGCTCTTTGAGATGGCACTTGGTCCCGCACCTTACAGCCTACCGATGCCAAAGAAACCGGTAAGTGTTGCCCATTCACCCCCTTTTTTTTTAAAAAAAGAGAACATCTGCTCTTAGTTTTCAAATTCTCATTGATTTGGTGTGCCAAGAATTTAAGAATCTCAAGAACTGTAAAGAAATCTTAAATTAAGAAGGTTTAAAAATTGTGAACTGAGGAACCGCTTTGTGCTGCGTGACAGCAATGTTTGTACATTCCCATTATCTTGCGGTTGTCGCCTGTGGGTTGTAAAACGGCTGTTTTTACATACAGTAAAATAATCTGGTAGGATCCTAACTGAATAGCTCTTCTACTTACACTCAGATAAACTGGTGGGGAGAGGTAGGTGACGCATTGGAATTCAGGTGTTCCACGGTGGTGAGAGGATCAGTGTAGTTAGTTGGGGGTGGGGGTAGCAGGTTGGACAACTTCTAAGCCAAATATATTGTAAAGGAAACTGAGGACTTTTCAGATCAGTAAAACGTTGGACGGTACAGAGCCATGCGTGCACATCGTGCTTGGAAATCCTAATGACTCAACCCTGCAGAAGGGAGAACTTGATCCGCCTTCAGCCCAGTTCCGGAAACTGAATTCCAGAGGTCCTCTGTCCCCGCATCTGAGCGCGAGCCTTCCCAGCTATCCAGGAGCGCTGGAGCGCTGCGCTGGCCGTGGCTGTCCTCAGCTTTCAGAAGCCATCTGACCTTCAAGAAACCCCAAATACGTTAAACTGGAGCTTAAGGAAGCCGTTCTTAGTGAATGTGAGAGTATCAGTCAGCCAGAACCGTACCGCCTCCGGTTTTAGCTACACTTGATTCGTGACTATCCAGGCCCTCCCAGACACTAGTAAATTCTGTAGAGCAGAGTGGTCAGACAGCAGAGATCGCACCTGCGCAGTCCTGGCTCTGACTCAAGTGCTTGCGTTGTTACCTCGTGGCTTTGCACGGTGGATGATTACGGATTCCCACACACCTCGTCCGACTCTGCGCTGGTTCAGCGCTCTCTGCAGCGGGCACTGGCCCCTGAGCCCTTCCACGGGGGGATCGGTGGAGCTGTGCAGGTGTCAACCCCACGCCATGCCTGCAGCATCTTACATATAAAACCATGTTCTTTTTAAACGTATCCTTAAGTATGCAGGCATGTCTCTTTAAAACAATTCTACATATTTTCCACTACAACCTGAAAAGGAATTGCCTAGAAACTGGGCAGGATGGGAGCGGCGGCTCCCATAAGTGTTGGTGGACAAAAAATTCCGATTGGGGGAGCCAGCTGTTGGGGCTGCTGAAAAACTGAAGCTGGGTGATGGCCTAACTTGTTTTGACAGTGAATGCTCGAGGGGTTTGAAGTGAAGTGTTGACAGCTATACCTGTACGGGCTGAATAACGCCCAGGGGGAATAACTGAGATCTGCCCTCTGGAATTGTTCAGACCTTCACTGAACAACTCGTGGGTTTTATAGTTTCTGCAGTATCTGTGGTCTTTCAAAACACTCGGACGGGTTTGGAATGTTTGGGGCATGGAATTATTTGCTTTTAATGCATAGCTTAATAAATATTTGTAGTGAAAACTGCCACTTCAGTTTTGGAGAGGTGAAAATTATAAAGAGTCCCTGTAAACTGAGAATCAAGGCAAGAAGCTCTATGGGCTCGCTACTGTTTTCACGTGTAGCTTGAAGTTGAGATCCACGATACGGTCGTCTGAACATGGCAATGTTCCTTCCGTAATAATGGCACTGCTGAGACACGGGCTGTTCGGAAAACTGATGGGATTTCTTATTCTTGATTTTTCAAGATACAGCAAGGTCCGCTGAAGATCTCGTCTGTAGCAGAAGTCATGAAAGAGTCTAAACAGCCCACTGCCAAATCCCCGATGAGTAAATCAGAACCTGCTGCTCCTGCAGAGGAGAAAGAAGGTAACTTCACCCAGTGGCATGTAGAGAGAAGCAGAAGATTTAGCGATTCTCTTGCATCATGTGTCCTAGGGAGGATTAACATAGTCCCTTGGAGTGGATGAAGATGAGTATGTTGGTTTTTTTAGAATTAGTGTTATTTTCTTTTCAGTCATGAGAAAATTTGTCTAAACCAGTTTTAGCTTTTTTGGCTTTTTTTTTTTAATTTATTTATTTCCCTTATAGAACATTTGGAACGTAAGGAAAACACGGTACCTGCAAGAGATGTGCGCAGGTTTTCCCCTGTTTTACCGGTTGGAGGAAGAGCGCAGCCAGAAATAGATGCATCAGGCAGATCAACTTCTGGCTTTGTGGCTGGCGCTGTCGTGAGGGTTTTGGCTTTTCTGACAAGGGGACGTTCTTCCATGACTATAACCTGTTAGGGAGGGGTGGGATCCACCTGCTTAGAACAGACCTGGCTCTCCTCAGACAACACCGGACACTTCCGAGATTCGGCTGGACAGGGGGCTGGGCCAGCTTGTCCAGACCGGGCTTGTGCCCAGAGGGGATGGATAGATGGTCCTTCAGGTCCCTTCTGTGGCTCATTAAGTATCCTGCACGGCTGAGATACGAGATTCATCAGGAAGAACAGCTTGGCTGTACAGAATGAGGCATTTACCTCTTATTCTTTGATCAAGTGCAAGAAGCCTAATTTTGGGTAATTCCTGAGCTGCTGTGAAGCCAGCTCAAATGGAACTGGTTTAGAGAGAAGCAGTCGCGACATCTTTCCACATTTGTCTCCCTTGGCTGTGTGTGGGGGGGTGTGTATCCATAAGTAATACCAGGTTGCTGTTTGTCCAGGAAATGATCTTTTTCTGGAAATATTAATATCCAGCAGTGTTCAAATCACATGTGTGTACAGAGGAAAAAGTTAATTCTCATATCGCTGTTGGTACCTTATGGCTCGTATACACTAACTGGCTGCGTTCTGTACCTCTGTTAACAGCAGGCAAGGCTGCAGCACAGATCATCTCCGCAACAGGCGTAGCTGTGTCGGTGCCAGCTCCAGGGATTGAGACTGAAGAAGGTGAAAAAGATCACGTGAACGGGATGAATTGGAACAGTCCTGTCGCTTCGAGTGCATGAGTTCTTACCTCTGTTTTGGCGGTTCTTGGCTTTTAAAGGCGTGATTCTTTGTGCCTCTTGCGGAAGAAAACTTCCATCACCTGTTAGTAGATTTTTAACTTGCCAAGAGTGATACCTGGGGCAGGTACAGGTGTGAACACAAGAGGAAAGCTTGCCCCTTGTGCTGAGCTGGAATGGGTACAGTCCAGTTCGCCTCTGCTCCTCGTGGCTTTCAGCTTGCTCTTCTGAAAACCACGTCTGCCCAGGGCCAAGGGAATAAACTGCATTTATTGTTTAACTCAGCAAGAAACGCTGGTTTCCACATGGTAGTCCCTTGCAGACAAGATTACATTAATTTCATAAAAAGCAGCCCAGCAACCCATAAATACTTCCTTCAGGGTCAGCGTCAGCTTTTTTAAAGGTAACCTGGTGGGTTTTGTTGCAGCGTGAGTCTGAGAGCTGGGCGGTCTGGGCTTTCTCCTCAGTTCAGATGCAGACTTGCTGTTGGTCTTGAGAGAATTACTTAGGTCAGTGCTCCCTCTTAAAGGCTGGGAGTAGAATATCATCATGGTTCGCCATAGCTCCCTCCCTAATCTTTCTCCAGTTTGGCTGGACTCTCCAAGCACACCAAAGAACTGAAAGCAAACCCAAGAACAGGTACTCACTTAAACTTGGCTCTGTAATTGTTCTCCAGCTCTCACTTGCCTTTCACTTCTGAATCTTCGGTGGTTTTGTAACCAGACACCATAAAATCTAGGAATCCACGCTGCTGTTTTTAATGTTAAGAAGATTTGAGACTGGCCTTTTTAGTTATGGGTATAGAAGAGCTTGAGGTAGTTTCAGCACAGCCTCATGCAGAAGTCAGATTTATAAAGTGATACTGACTATAAAAATCGGGTTTGAAAAGAAAATTGCTCCCCTACAAGTAATCATTGCACTAACTTGGGCTCTCTGCTAAAACAGTTTAACTCTGCTTCTGAGCAGGTAAAGAACATGAAGGTTCCCATGCTATAAAAGAACGGTCACCAGAAGAAGTCGCGGCCCGGCTTGCCCAGCAAGACAAAGAGGAGCAAGAGAAGATATCATGTAAGTCTCTACTGATGGTTTTCCTGTACATGTTCTATGTGACAGAAGAATTGTTGGACTCTATCAGCTTATGTGTCTCTATGTTGTTGTCATCCCTGTCCTATGTTGGCAAGTAATCGATAGTCAAAGAATGATGGAAAATTTGGGCTTGGAATGGACCTTCAAGGTCTTTAGTCCACCACGCTGCTTGGAGAGTTGGGAGCGGGGAGAGGTTGCTCCAGGGGAGAACCCTGGAGGTGTGAAGCTCTCCAAGGATGGAGATTGTTCCACCTCTCTAAGCAGCTTTACCAGTGCTTCCTGTGATGGAGAACTAGGTGCATCCAATTAATTCCTGTTGTTGGTGCTTGGCTGTGTTACCTCTTGCCCTTTCTGAGGGCATGCTTGAGAAGAGTGGTTCAGTCTCTTCCGTGGAAGGCATGCCTTAAGAAACCCCTTCAGCTTCTCTTCTTTGGGCTAGAAGAAGCCCAGAGCCCTCAGCCTTTTATCTGTGTCATGTGCACCTGTCCCCTAACCATCTCAGTGCCTCTCCTCCAGTGCTCTCTCCCCAGTTTGTTTGTATCTTTGCCATACCGAGGCTCTCAGATTGAGACACCGTGTTGCAGGCGTAGTCTGAGTGTCAGTTCAGAGGCAAATCAGTGCTTTGCGTGATGCGTGGGATGTGCTCTTTGATGCAGCCCTGTTTGGGGTCAGGACTCGTTGCTGACAGAGCACTCTATTGACCTGCGGTCAGGTTGCTGCCTTCTGAGCTCCTCAGGTCATTGTCTACGGAGCTGCTGCCTCGACTGGGTCAGCAGTGGTTCAGGGACGGTAATCAAAGTGCTGTGAAGTGCCTGTAGGTCCTGGGTTGGGAACAGTTATAATTCCTTGCTTGGGTTCTAACTCCAACCTCTTAATCCAGTGGTCTCACTGAGAGGTGGTCTGGCTTTCCCTGTGTCCCAAAACACACGTCCTCCTTGTGCCTTGCTCAAGGCAATGAGCTTTGCTCGCCCCCTCACCCTCTGCTCGGTTTATTTTAAATCCTGCTGGGCTGTTGTTTGGTTTTGCTTTGGCTGCAGCGTGATTGTTTAAATCAGGAATTTGGGGTCCTTCCATGGTTTGCCTCAGGGAAAGCCAGAAGATGGTGATCGGTAGATGATGTTTTGCTGTCTAGTACATCCAGGCAATCTACAGCCGGCTACCTCGATTGCTGCCTTCTGAAAGCAAACCCAGCTCGAGCAGCAGAGTGGCTGCACTGCTGGAAAGAGTTCCCATGTCGTCCTCCAGCCAGTTTGATGAGCACCAGAGGGAGACCAGCCTCCTGGGTGTTGAAGGGTGACTTCTGACTGGGGGCAGCCCGCAGATGGCTCTGCGGACCTTCTGTGGTGAGGGAAGGAGTCTTTGGGTGTGGGTAGACTGGAGGCATTGACTGTGAGGGTGCTGAAGAGAAACTGTCTTTAAAGTAAGTGGCAGTTTACTGCTAACGTAGTCTTGAAAGGGAGTTTAGCAGTGCAGAGGCCACGTATTGGATGTGCTCCAGCCTGCTGTGGGAGCTGCCGCCTTTTTACTTTACTACTCTTGCACTTGGAAAGGGCCAGTGGTGGAAGAGGTGCTGGCATGGTGCGCTGCGTCTGATCTGACCAGTCTGTACATGTGAAACGGGGTCGTGGCAGGTGTGTGGACCACACGCAGACTGGCTGAGGAACAAAGCACTCGGAGGAAAGTCTGAGCCTTGGGCTGTTGTTGCACAGAAGGGTGAGAAACGTGCAAGCCCGGGCTGAACAGGCTCAGCATAGCTGTGCTGGTGCGGGCTGCTGCTGCTTCCTTCTGTCCAGGGCTTTGTTTGGTACAGAAGAGCAACACAAACAGAAACAAGAGGCTTGGCTTTAGTTGCTGGCTTTGGACAAGGACTTTTTTGCAAGAGGAGTTACCCTCTCAAAATCCAGCGAACTATTGACTGGAGAGCTACTTGGAAATAAAGGTCTGGTTCCAGAAAAGCAGACGTTGCTGGCTCTCATTAGCTGTTCCGGTTTGGTTCCTGCTTGAATAATTAACAGCTCAGTTGTGCTTCTGTAGCTGTAGAAACAGATGAGTCCACGACCTTCTTGTTTCCTCTAAAACCACTGCCACAGGTGACGATGGAAAATACCTGTTGGTTTAATGCATCCCCCTGCAGAAGCATGGTGGAGGTCTTCCACCGAGGAGCTTTACTGCTGCCAGTGCAGCAGTGCTCCTCTGAATCAGGACCGTGTTCTGGTGACCCTTCTCCTTCTGCAGGCTGCAAGCGTAGTTCCTGAACTGACCAGCTCTCGTGGGTCATAGAAAGTCGCGTAAGGAGATGCAGAGGATGTAATGTGTCACTTGGCTAATTCTAAGGCTCTTTTCTTTATAGTTTGATTCAGTTTATTCATTTTTTCCAGCCCTTGCAGCCACTCTAGAAGGAGCCCTAAGCGCAACAGCTCGTATAACCCTTCAGGCGATCACCGCCCAGGAGGCTGCTGTGCAGGCAGTGAACGCCCACTCGCAGATCCTGAAGGAGGCCATGGACAACTCTGAGGTCAGCTGGACAAGTGGGGACTGTTTGGGGGTTTGGGAGTCTTCACTTTGTACTTTAATTAACGGTATTTTAATTCCCAACTATGGGCAACTGAACACGCACTCGGGATTTAATCTATCAGTTAGAAAAATAAGTATCTTAAGAGTTTGCTTTTAAGCTTAAGCTTACTGTGATGCTTTTTTTTTTTTTTACATGGTACTTTTAGTATTAAGCTGAAAAGCAATTTAAAGCCTTACAGGACTTTAACACCTGTAGGGATTTCCCCACCATCCAGGGATCCTCATGGAAGCTCTTCTGCCTGGACAAACGGCTGTTGCTCAGGTGGAATAAAAACCCCCCAAACACTAAGAATTAAAGAAAACCAAACCAAAACGTTGGAAGAGAAAAAGAATTTGTAAAGCTTCCAGCTGTGCTGTTGGTAAAACAGGAGAACATTGCTCAGTTTGAGTGAACTGTTGTAGCAGCCTGTGAATCCCTACAGGCTGTCAGTTTTTGATTGTCACGTGACTGTAACGATGGTAATGACCCTAATTAGGAATCTGTGCTTCTCATTCTTAGGCTGCTGGGGAGAAAAAGTCGTCTCAGTGGCGCACGCTGGAGGAAGCGCTGAAGGACCGGAGGAGAGCAGTGGATGAAGCCGCCGATGCCCTTCTGAAAGCCAAGTGAGTTGCTCGTTTTTGAGGCGTGTGGAGCGGTAAGTTCACAGCGCCCATGCGAGGGCTGGCAGCACCGGAGGAGCTGCTAGAAGGGGCGCAGTCACCCGTGTGCTGTTAAACCGACGCGGCTGTGCCAAACCCAGAGGAGGTTTCCCACGCTAAAGAGCGTTTTAATGTGCAGCAGGTACATCTTGGCTGCCTGTGCACATAGTCCTCACTGTACCAAGGAGTCTGAAACAGCTCTGTTCTTCTTTTAAAAACTTACCCCCTTCGTACTTAGATACAGTGCTGGTAAGTGCAAGTAAGATGAAAAAAATCCACACTCCTTTTAGTATCATTTTTGATCTTGTCGATGTTGTAAGGACTCCATGACTGCACGCTCTGCGTAGTGTCAGTAACGTCACTAGCCTCGCTTAGTTGTAACGAAAACTAAACCTCGCAGCATCGTTTGGCAGTTCCATCCGTCAGCAGAGCTGCTGCTGAGGTTACATTTTCACAAATGTCTCCGAAGAGTCGCTTAGTTGTAACGAAAACTAAACCTCGCAGCATCGTTTGGCAGTTCCATCCGTCAGCAGAGCTGCTGCTGAGGTTACATTTTCACAAATGTCTCGGCAGAGCTTGAGTTCTGCGACGGAGCACTCCTCGTAAGCCAAGGTCCCGTACGAGCTGCAGCGATGAGCACTGAGCCAGTCTCCTTGCGTAGGGTTTACAGCAGCAAAAATGCCAGACAGGTATCTCCAAGTTGCCATCGTAATGGGGATAGAAATAAATCTGGAAGCTCTTTGATGCTGCCAAGGGGTCAACATCATCCCTGAAGTCGCACGGCTGCTATTTCGGTTACAAACTTCTCTTTGAAGTTGCTGTGCTGACTAGAAACAGTGAGGAGGTGTAACCACGGTTCCCAAGAGTGAAACACAGCTACGGGAACCCCCAGCTGGTGCGCCAGTCTCATCCGCTGTTGCGTTACTGGATGCCCTCGCTTTTATCTATTTACTGATTTATTTTAAAGCTTGTTCCTTATTCCAGGGTGGTCGTTAGAAACCCCCCTCGGTTTGAGGGGATTTGGAGAAGGAACTTTTCACTTTTCCCTCATTTCCAATGATGCAAGAGGAAAGCGCTTCATTCTTAATTACAAAAAAAAAAATCTACCTTTACGGAGCTCTGTAAATTTTCTCCCATCCTCATTTATCTCCACAGTCACCATGTCCAAAACACTTCTGCACCATCTATATTAAAAATACTCTGAGTCTGCCCTAGTTTTACTGACACTAAGTGCTTTCAGTGAACTAACTCCTTCCTCCTCCAGCTGAGTCTGGAGTGCAAATTGCACGATAAACAAGTTCCATTTTCCTGGAGTAGACACTGACTGGTTTCAGGCTATGGGGGGGAAAAAAATAACCTTTAACCGCAGCATCTTAGCGATAGAGGTGGTAGATGGGAAGCAGCAGCCGAGTTATCCCGCTGCTCTTCCTATAAGCACGGGATGCGTCAAGGGAACGTTCCTTCGGGGCTGTCGTTGTAACTAGCAGCCGCCTCTCTTTCCAGAGAAGAGTTAGAGAAGACGAAAGGCGTCATCGAGCATGCCAAGAAGTCTCCAATCACGGGAGCTAAACCTCACGTTATCGCTGCGGAAGAAAAGCTTCATCACCTGATAGATGACCTGGACAACGTCGTGAAGAAGGTAACGGACTGTTCCCCAGCCTGTGTGCAATCGCCAGCAGAGTAAGGGCTGTTTGGCAGCTTGCGCCCACCGCCTGCTCCCAGATCCTCTGTGGCAGGTGCACTGTTTTTAAAGGAAATTCCACCTGTTTTTAGCTACACTCTGAGCTGATGATACCCCTGCTAAGCTGACAAGGGCTTTGTGAGGACTTGAACTCTGTCCTGAAAGGGTCTCCAGCCAGCTTGCTGGAGACAGCCTTTTCTGTGGGTGACCCCTGATTCTCTCCGCTGGATTCCAAGAGGAATTCAGCACGAGCTTAGGCAGCAGCAGGAGCCGTGCGTGCTAATGACGTGCTGGGTGAATCCCTTTATGGCTCAGAAGACTGGGGAAGAATAAGGTAAAGGTGAAATTCATCCCCCTTTGCAGGACATCAGGTGTGTTTTGAGTGAGTGTAGCCTGATAGTGGGAGTGTCAGCACTCCTGGAGAGGAGGGTAGCATCGCCAGGGGAGCTGACTAGGCTCTGTGATAGCTGCGAGCAGAGAAAGAGAGCTAGATGTCTTTAAAATGTAAACAGAATTTAAGACAGTCTTTTGGCCCTGTCTAGGCTGCACAGTCTGACTAGTTAGAGATGTGTGAGATGAAATGGGTGACAGAATCACAGACCCATCTTGGTTGGAAGAGACCTTTAAGATCATCGAGTCCAGCCGTTCCCCCTGCACTGCCAGGGACCCTAAACCACGCTTCAGCAGACAGGATTTACCTGTAAGCTCATCTGCTTTGAGTGCACATTTAACTATGTTCCACCAGTGCTCCCTCCAAACCTCTCCCACCTCCCCTCTGGTGTCACAGCAATGTGCTCTCAACGCATGGGAAATCAGTGCTCCAACTAGTCAAGAACTGAATTAACTTCACTGATCTTAGCACGGTGTCCAGTCCACCGGACAAGCTTCCTTCCCAAGGGCTGCACAACCCTCTCTGGAAAGAAATTCTTCCTAATATCCAACCTGAACCTGCCCTGGTGTAACTTTAGGTCATTTCCTCTCGTCCTGTCACCTGTCACATG
>NW_010403311.1:0-17795 GCF_000710305.1 Buceros rhinoceros silvestris
TGACTGCCGGGCCCCTGAGCGGGTGAGGCGGTTCCTGCCTCGCGGCCGCGCTTCCTTACATAAAAAGGAGAAGGATAGAAAGATTTCACTGCGTGATTCTGTCATTCTAAAATTTATTTTTCGTTTCTAACGACGGCTTCCTCTGCGCTGGTGGTATCCCAGCGCAGACTCCGGCGCGGGCCTTAGCCCTTCGCAGTAGCTTCCCTCGTGTCTGGCCGCCGCCCCTCAGAGCCCGACTGCCTGCTTGTCGGCAGCGCGAAATCGATAGGTCTTGGAATTTGTTTTCCTTGACTGCTGTAGGTATGTGTGGGTATTTTGGATCCCAAACTTTGAGCTACTGACAGTGCAATGTGTTACATAGTTTTTTTCTCCCCGCAGTGTTTAGTCAGATGTCGATCAGTCAGCTGGAATTCTTCGAGTGCCGGTCCAGTTGCTTGTTTTCTAGAAGAATTGCTTTGCTTTTAGGAGTTTAATGTGAGAACTTGGAAATGTTCCCCTCAAAATGTGGCTTCGTCGTGAATGTAGTACTTCATCAGTATTGCACACACTGAGGGTATGGCCCAGGCAAAGTTTAATTAGCTTTATGAAGCATGAAAACTGGAGTTGCTGTTTTTGCAGGAATAAACACTTGAAAATGCATAGTCTGTTCCTGTGCTCATGTCAGGTGGCCATAACATACTATTTATCTCCCACTCCCAGCATTGTTTCTCATTCTCATTCAATATGGCATTTGGAACATTTGACTAGGTATATTAATCTTAATCCATGAGCAGCACATTTTTCAGTATTTTTTCTGTGTGCTATCCTAGGCACATTTTTTTTTTAACTTTCAGAATTGCTCATACATTCACGTACAACAAAATGATGAGCTGTTATCTGAGAATCTTAAAAAGATCTGGATACCAGTGACTGTTCCTGACATTTGAGAACAAATACTTTGGAAAATTTTCACCTCAGAGGTATAGAAAATATAAGTAGGGCTCTGACATAGAACACAGGCAGAGAAACAAAATTTATGAGTGATTTTTTTTCTTTAATTATTTTTTCTTCTGATCTGTGGACAGATACCGTCAGATATTGGAAAAAGCCATTCAGCTGTCGGGTGTAGAACAACTTGAAGCTTTGAAAGCTTTTGTAGAAGCAAGTAAGTGCATCTGGTATAATCGGTTGCACACTGAGAGAAGGCCAGAGGTTTGTGGGATTGTGTATTTGTTTAGCTCTACAGTAGGCTACATAGATATATGGTATTTTGGTCTAATTGGAACTCACACACAACTAGAAGAGAAACCATCTTCGCTACATTCAGAAGCTAAGGCAGAATGGACTTGTAAGCTTTGTGAGTTACAATTTTCCAACATGTCAGTGTGACAGTGTTAGAAGGTGAAAACATGATGTACTCTCTGTTGAATGCTAAAATTGATACTGGATGCCAGGTGGTATTTAAACTAACAACTCCCTTCTTCCCCCTTTTCTAATTAGTTTGAAAAACTGTCAAGAAGAAATGGATAGGGATGGGGGGTTTTTTGTGTTGTATTGGATGTTTGGCTTAACGAATACTGATATAAATTATACCAGTTATTATTTTTTTAAGTTGAGAATAAAGTTAGTGGAATATAGCCTAAAGGTTTACTTTGTCCAAGATATTTCAGCAACAGTGATTCAGAATGTAACATCTTTCTAAATTATAAGTTAAAGTGAGAAATTCATTATTGTCTGTCAGGGGTTAGAACTCTGGTGACCTGTAGGGTAAACAAACTTTCTGAGAGAAAAAAGTTCATCTTTTAAAAACAAAGAAAAAAACTCTTCACTTGGATACAGACTTAAAAACTTGAAATATTTGAATTTAATAGAAAGCAAACAATTACTTATAGTGAAGGCACTGACAAGCTTTGCATCCGTCTTCTGTTTTTCTTCCACGTCTCTAAACCAGTGGTGAATGAGAATGTCAGTTTAGTGATCTCACGACAGCTACTGACAGATTTCTGTACCCATCTTCCAAGCCTTCCTGACAACACGGCCAAAGAAATTTACCACTTCACCTTGGAAAAGATACAGCCTAGAGTTATTTCATTTGAAGAGCAGGTGAGAGATCAATAACAAGGGGGTTTTGGTTTGCAGGCTTAGGTATGGTTTTTTTCCCCCTTGTCTGCTGACTGTTTTAAGTCTTCAGAAAAACTGTTCAAAACATATATTCCTGCTTAGAGTCCAATTTTGCATTCCTGTACATGCAAAACTGGAGTTAAATGCAGAGTATTTATGATCATGCAAAGAATTAAGAGTTTGTCTCTTCATCAGGGTCTGTAATTCCTCTGGTACCAGAAAATGGCTTCTTAGAATGAAGCGATACTTGGACTACTGCAGGTACTGTCAAGAGACAGACTGGTACTCACTGAATTGCATTTTACCCAGCTAATGGAAGAGGCAGGTGGTATAAAGAGAGAAGCATCTTGACAAATAGGTTTTGTTTCAAAATTGTTTCAAAATAAATATTGGTGTATTTTAGCCATAATCATTTTACCAGGAAAAAATGTTTCCTTGAAATCACAATTCTAGTTAACTAATGAATATGCCGTCCTTTTTCAGTTCAGTTCTTGGTTTTGTTGTATGAGTATTCACCATCCTATGAGGACTCTCAGGTGTTCTGAGAGTATATAAATATCTTCTGTATTACGATGTTTATATAAAAAGCCTTGAGGATCTAGTATTTGAGAAAAAAAGCAAGACAGTTTGTCGTGATTTGTATTTGCTTCTATCTTTTGTCTTTTTAAGCAGCTTAACTGAACCTGTTTGCATATATGTTATAATGATTATGCATAAATTAAATCCAAGACAACAAATTATTTCCTTAAACTACAGTTGTGCTTACAAAATCCAGATAGTAAGAACTGATGTTTTACCTGCTGACAGCTGCTCTACAAGGTAGAAGAAGTTTCTGTATTAGGATCTAATCATAGTTCACCTCATTCATACCTCACAGGCATGATAGGAGGTATAACTGCAAGAAACATCTTGTGAATCTTGATGCTTTAGTTCTTGAAAACATGATTCCATCTTTTTGAAAGCACTGCTTACGGATCTGAGAAGATAAACCTCTTTTATCTGGTCACAAGTTTTAGCAGAAATGCTTCAAATCAGCACTTATATTTAAAAAACTTGGTATTAAAGCTTGATCCAGGAGTCCCATGCAAGACTTCTAATGTGGGAAGAGTGTGTGTGCAGGTTGCTGTGTCTGTGAAGGTGTGGTATCAGTTGAGAGGATTCATAAACAAGAACAAATACTATGAAAATTAATACAGAACCATTCAATTTCTATAGCATTTGGTGTTGATTTTATTATCGTTTAGGTTGCTTCAATAAGGCAGCATCTTGCATCAATCTATGAGAAAGAAGAAGACTGGAGAAATGCAGCACAAGTATTGGTGGGGATCCCTTTGGAAACAGGGCAAAAGTAAGTACTGTGCTAGATGCAGTTCTGTGGTGTTACATATACTTGCTCCCTTTGTACTTACGCAGTACGTACGCAGACCTGCAAGGGAGAATTTTGGGGTTGCATGTTTTCCCAGAGTTTCAGTAGTTCAGGCCAGAACTACTGACAGATGACTGAAGTATAGCTTTATGACTGTACATTACATTAAGCAGTTTAGTGGGTCAAAATACTATACCTGAAGTTTTGTGTTATTTATTAGTCTTGTTGGTAAACAGCCTTTTGGATAGTAGTTTACGAAAATTCTTCTAAGGTTATTGAAATGTTCCATGAGTTTGCCTTTGCAGTTCAAAATGAAGACATAGTTTGAAATTGGATATTAAATACAGTTGAGGGTTTTTTGGTGGGGTTTTGTTTATGGTTTTGTGTTGGGGGGGGTTGTTTTGGTTTTTTTTTTTTTTTTTTTTTTTTTAAGTCTAGAACTGTTGCTGTTACTTTTCTCTGGCTGTCCTTTTTGTCCTCTTTCTCGGTATGCGTGTAGAAGGAGTTGCTCTAGGTTTTGCCTGTTTTCAACTGCAAGTTTGCTTCTTAAGTGTCTCACCATTTATTACAAACTTCCAATCCACTAAAAGCAGATTATTAGAGTGTACATCTGTGTCTTGGTGGACAGCATCATTTCTACTAGTGTTTGTAGGAGCCAGTTCTGTCATGGCATTCATCTCAAATTTCCTTACCCTGTACAGAGAGCGCTAATTTCGTTGTTAGGGAGGAAGAAAGCAAGGTAAAGCAAATGTTGCTAAGTGCTTAAGAATAATAATATAGCTAAGAGCAAGAGTAGTTGTGGAACAACTCCAAGCACTTGCTTTTCTGTTTCTCTACAGACAATACAATGTAGATTATAAACTGGAGACCTACCTGAAAATTGCCAGGCTGTACCTGGAGGATGATGACCCAGTTCAAGCAGAAGCTTACATTAATCGAGCTTCCCTGCTTCAGAATGAATCAACTAATGAACAGCTGCAAATCCATTATAAGGTTGTCTAACTTGCTTTATTGCTTTCTCTTTCTAAAGGGAGATGATTCCACATTGAGATGTTTTTATGCAATGCCACTAAAATTTCATAATGAAAAAAGTGACAAAGGGAAAAGCTTCTAAAAAGTTTTGGAGCTTGAGAGCCACATCTTGGCAATAATTAAACAGCTCATTCCTTACGATTTTGAGAGAAGTCTACGAGGATTCCTTAAATGTCAGATTTACTGATTGAAAATAAAACTTGGGCTTCAAAACTTCCAAAATACTGTTGAAAATATTGCCTTCACCTTTGTTTGGAAATCTAAGAGAGGAAAAAAAATAATGTTTAGTATCAGGGACAATGGAAGTTACCCCCTGCTCCCAACTGTAACAGTAAACTTGAGTAGTAAGTTCCATCCGTAATTGAAGCTTCAAGTCTCAAGTAGTAAAGTAACTGCTGACCTTTCTGCTTATTCGTGGGTTTACATAGTTCGTACACTAATTTCTCAAACCATTTTAGTAACTGGGATGAGCAGTGATAACTTCAGTGTGACAGTACCAATCAAAGATGCTTGTGTTTAAATTTCTGCAAAACAAAGCAGATGTGCCATGAGCTGTAACTTGAGATGTGTTGATTTTGGTTTGTTGGTTTTCCCTTTTCTTTTTTTGTACCTCCATGCTGTTTTAAAGCATTCATTCAATTGGAAGTGTAAATATTTTCTGTAAGCATTAGAAAAGCACAAAGGAAGGGAGAGAAGAAATGTCAGATGCTGTTACAGCACTGAAAGAGAAAAGCAAAGACTTGAATCGTACAAGCTGCTACCTAAGTGCTAGCTGCCGATGTCAGTAGTAAAGGGAAATCTTAGCTAAGTTCAGTATCAGCTGCACGATGTTTCATTTACTTAGTTTCTGGCATTTAGACATTGGCAGTATTTAACACGTGAATTGTGCTGGAAAATGCCCTCTCAGTTGTTTTCCATGATACTTTAGCATGGGCTTTACAAGTCATAGATTTGAAGACACAGATTTCCCTAGGGTGCAGTAAAACGATATTTCTGGGAGCTGTCACTTGATAATGTGGCAATTTATACACACTTATATTATGCAGCCACCCCTGTTTTCTTTTTCTGAGACAGACTTACTTTCTAGGTTTGCTATGCTCGAGTTCTTGATTACAGAAGAAAGTTCATCGAGGCTGCCCAAAGATACAACGAGCTTTCGTATAAGAGCATAGTCCATGAAACTGAGCGACTGGAGGCACTGAAACATGCTTTGCATTGTACTATTTTGGCATCAGCAGGTAAAATGCACATTACAGTTTTCGTATAGAAGACCCAGCATAGGTCATATATCCCAAAGCAAGTCAGCTTGTGCGTTACTTGTGGGGAGGGATCACTAAGATTTCATAAAGCACCCAAAATGGTGAACAAGGTGTCAAAATGACCCGTTGGCATACTCACAGTTGAATTACTTCTGTGTCTTTGCCACTGATAAGATGGCATCTTGGCTAAAGATGCAAAAGATAGTCAGTGTCAAACTGTTTTTGACTTTGTTGGCTAATCGCATATATTGAGAAAAAAAATGATAACTTTCTGGGTTTTACCTCTAAATACTCAATGTTTTGGTGATCATTTATGAGGATTCTTTTTGACTCTCCCAGGACAACAGCGTTCTCGCATGCTTGCTACACTCTTCAAGGATGAGAGGTGCCAGCAGCTTGCAGCCTATGGGATCTTGGAGAAAATGTATCTTGATAGAATTATCCGTGGAAATCAACTACAAGAGTTTGCAGCTATGCTAATGCCTCACCAGAAAGCAACCACAGCTGATGGTATGTGTTTCTCTACAGACTCGTAATGCTAGGTGTTCATCCACAGGAGTTACGCTTACCCAATGCAGACAAGAAGTGTGATGGAAGCTTGTTTATATGATTATTTTGAAATTATTTCCTAGCATGTTACCCTCACGAGCATATTTTAATAGTAAAGCTTCTTAGCCACAGTAGTTCATCTTTCTGATTAGCTATTAAGATTTTGAAATATTCTTCTAGAAGATAACTTGTAAAAATCTTGTTTCTCTCTCCATGTATGTCACTGATGACCTCCCAGTACTTCTAACCTTGCCTCATACTTTGAGTCTCTAGCCTTTTGAGCTTCTCCAGATCCAAGGGATTGTTATAAATGGGATGCCTTGAAACACATGTAGCCATAAATGGTTTATGCAGATGATAAATTTATTTGAACTGTTTCCTGACTTTTAACAAGAAGATGATAGGTAGTGAGGGGATGACTTGGACTTCACACTCTCCGAACTGATTTCTGATCCATGTCACTGATATCTTATTAGCTTGGTTCTTCCTGGAACTTCTGAATAGTGAGAAATAACATGAATTAATGACTTCACTGGAATCCTAAACACAATGTTTTCAATTTTCTTAAGAAGAATATTGAAGTGGAAAAATACATAAGCATGACTTTTTTTTGAATCAGGAAAACCTTCCTAGTGAACAATACTTGTTGATTAAGGACAAATAAATGTGTAATCGCAGAGATGAAAACTGCTTAAAGGTACTTACTAACAATAAGCTGCAGTCCCTTCCTTGAGTCAATTTATTTATCTATAACCTGTACTGTTTGTCTGTATAAGTTAAAGAATGCAGGTTATAATAATGTGCTTATCTTCAGCTAGAGGTTAAGGGGCAAATGAGTTAAACTGCTAAATGAAGAAGAGAGAAATCAGATGAGGGTTTATAACCATGCAAGTACAGTAAGAGAGGTTAATTGTGCCCCAAAGAGCTGTAATGAATAAAAAAAAATGGTCTTTCCATTTGGCAAGCTAGGATCTGGGCGCAGGAAGTCTAACTCTCTCAATTCAGATGTTGAGTCTTGTAGCTGCCAAGATTATTCTGCCACTTGATTATTCTAAAAATTAAATAAAAAGGTTTAAGCTATGTGTCTTAAAATCAACCACGTGCCATCCACTTCTTTTTGTTCACTTTCTTCTGCAGAGCATAACACTGATGCAAGGCAGATGCATCAGGACCTTCTGCACATGTAAGCCTTGGGAAAAGAAGCTCTACAATATAAACCAATAATTTCAATCTTACAGTAATTTTTTTTTTCTCATCTAACCCCTAAGGTTCCAGTATCCTGGACAGAGCTGTTATTGAACACAACTTACTGTCTGCAAGCAAACTTTACAACAACATTACTTTTGAAGAGCTTGGAGCATTACTAGAGATCCCTGCAGCTAAGGTAACAATTTTCTACATCTTTTGTAAAAATTAAGAGCATCAGAGACCTGAGAAAATAGCTCTGGTAAATATTAGGAAAATTATTTCAATATTAGGAAATATTTAACCTTCCTCATAATATGGAATGTTTAATTATCTAGCACATCTTATGAGAAGGAAAGGTCCGGAATGTGGAATGAACAATAGTGGAGTTAGATGCCACAGATAGTATGTCTAATCATTTCATGATTAGCGTTGTTTGTAGGTTGCCCCACCCCAGTGTGTGGAGATGTTGAAAAACCCATAAGGACTGTTATTAATTTTTAACTTCTTTTAGAATGGAAGAAGCTTCTAACATCTTTTTCTTTTATTATTTCAGGCAGAAAAGATAGCTTCTCAGATGATAACTGAGGGTCGCATGAATGGATTCATTGATCAGATTGACGGAATTGTTCATTTTGAGAGTAAGTTTGACCACAGTAATTTAGTTTTTTATCACCGTTCTGAGTGAGCTTTTAATGTTGCTGCCTTACAGGATAAGGAAATTTAAGTTTCTTAATATCTTGTCTGAAGTGAGTCTGCTGCACTTTGCTGTGGTCAGGAGGTGGCAGAGTTTGCCTTACAGAGTACAATTCACCCACCTTCCCTGCTATGCATTCTCTTACCCACAGGAAAGTGTGGTTTTTATCACTCTCCTTGAAGGAACAGGTTCACCAGGAAGTTTTCTGTTCAATTCTACTTTGCAGTGCAGGAGTTAGGCTTGTAACAGAAAAGTCATTGTACAGAAATTGGCATGATGCAGCTGCAAGGAAGGCTTCCTCTGTGGTAGATGAAGGCAGTGGCAAAAGAAAAGGTTGCAGTGGAAAAGGCAAGGGAATTGCTGAGACTTACTCTGTTTTGAAAGGGTTGGGTTTTTTTGTTGTTTTTTGTTTTGTTTTTTTCAGCTCGTGAAGCTTTGCCAACTTGGGACAAGCAGATTCAGTCACTGTGTTTCCAGGTTAACAACCTGCTGGAGAAGATAAATCAGACAGCCCCAGAATGGACAGCGCAAGCAATGGAAGCCCAGATGGCTCAGTGACTGTGCAGCCTATTGTCTGAATGGAGGCAGTTAATGGCCTGCTGTGCTGGAAGAGGGAAACTGAGTACGACTGTGAACCAAACAAATAACCCACATCCATTTCCCCTCCAGCTTTCACTCTGGCTTAGGACACAATTAGGTGATACCATGCTTGGTGTGACAGTCCCTCAGTTCTCTGAGCATAGAATGATGCTATTTCTGCCTCCACAGTGCACTTTGCTGTCTGAAAGCTGTGGATTCCACGTAGAAGAAGCTGTAATGTCTGCAGCAAGCTTTGGGTTGTGTTTATTTAATTTTTTTCCACTGTATTGCTATAGCTTTGTAGCCTCTTACTTCCTATGATTCTTGCCCTGCTGTGAAAGTATAAGTGCCATGTTTCTTTTAGTTATAATTATTCTAATAAAGGCTGGAATGAGCTACTTTGTTTGCAGGGACCTGTTGCTTTTTTTTTTTCTTAAGCAGTAACTTGAAATAAGTTGAATTTTTTGGATTGTCAGTTTCAGCCCCTGCCAATGAAAACCAGGTTTTTTTCGCTCTTCTCTGTTTATAAAATGCAAGTCTGAAATCTTAACTGAAGGAAACACTGCCCCTTCTCCTGGATTGGTGCAGCATGACACTGTTTCCTGTGCTGAGAGATGGGGTGAAGACCAGTGTTCCCAAGAGAGCTTGTTGTGATGATGTGGTAAGCGATGAGAACATAGCAGATGCCAAGGAAGATAAGCCAAGCATGCTCTTTGTTTTATTTTTTAGATCAGCACGAATTGGTAATTTTACAAAAGTATCTTGTAGTGGTTTTTTTGAACTGGAGGTGTTACAAGAGACTCTGTCAGGTAGGGATTCCGCGCTACAAAAGATTGAACACCTTATGAAACTGGAGCGGCTGGAGAATACTGTGCAGATTACTTACATAATGAGATACAACAACTAGGTAAACATACCATGTGATAAGCAGGACTAACCTGAAATGCCTATGCACAGCAATGAAGTATCGAAGTGGCCCTTCTGGTGTTTTTTTAATGTGGAGTTGTGCATCCTTATGGTTTGCTGGATATGCCAGTCTTACTCTGTGGTTTGCTGGAGAGGTTTTCCCAGAGAGCTTTTGTGGTAATGGAGAGCCAAGGCAGAGTTTGATCAAGGCAGAGTTGGTTTGAGATGATCTCACTCAGTTTTGTAATTCCAGCTTTGATGTGGATTACCTCAGCTGCTCTTTTATTTCAGTTAAGTAATAATACTATTAATGAGTTTTCAGTATATGTTCATTGTAGTCTTTTTGTCTCAAAATCTGGAGGATGTTGGTGTCTTCTCGAGTCAAAGGTTTTGGCTTAATCCACAGCTTAATGCCTTGATTTTTGGATAGATTTTTTTTTTTTCATCATGTTTATGCCTTTAGATTTTTAGTGCTGTTAGATTTTTAGAAAAATCAGGAGTCTGATGAAGAGTGGTTCATCTGTAAATAGGATGAACTTCTCTGAAACTCGCAGGTGATATTTGAGTCCCAAAACAACTGGCCCAGTAAGTTATGATCGCTGCCAGTTCATGGCATCCTTTAGTTCCTCTGTGGAGTGGTGACAGAGCAGCTGTGGGAGCAGGATGGAGCTGTTCACCCTCTTGGCAAGTTTTCTATAAAAGTACAGAGATGAAAGATTTTCCAGATCCTTATTACAGATGGAGGTTGGTAGGCCGTTGTCCTTCAGTATGGGCTGATACAGTCTAAAGGTCTGTTAGGTTTTGTGTCTGGCACGCTGGGCTCTTGCCTCCAAAACCCACAAAAGTCATCTGTCTTAATAAATAGCCTCCTGCATTACCTTCTAACAGCAGCAGTAAGTAATTTATTTGCTACAGGAAAGATGCTGGTATTTCAGCAGATGGCAATAAATGCCAGGCTCACCATGAGCAAGTCCCAAGTGCGCTGTCTGCATCTTTGCTGTACTTCTTTTTCTAAGTCAAGTGTCACAACTCAGAACTGGCTTTGGCTATTCATTGGATAGCTTCTTTATTTTCAGATAACTTTTTTTTCTCTCAGCTCTCCCTATTGCTTTAAAGGCAACTATAGCATCAAAACATTTACGTAGACTGTGTAAGACAGATACACAATCTATTTAGTACTTAGTAATATAATCTAATAGCACAAAAAATAGTAAAAAATCTGATTAGGCTTTTGATCATTGAAGTGCACGTACTTAATTAAAATAGAAACTTCAAGTAACATGGTAAATGTACTTCCTTAACTAATCATACCATTACAGCTTGAGTTTTGCAGATTTACCTTGGTCAACAGCTGTTATACAGAGGATCAGACATGCTGTCTGATTTCTTTAGAGCAGTTTCATTGTTCTCCTGGCTTATCCAGAAATTACCACTTACGTTTTGACATTGTTTATATTCTCTTTTACCCTGAAGTACTTCAGTGACCCATAAAACTTTTGTTACTTGGGGATTTAGGGTTAAGTTGGATGCACAAACTCTTTATCTGTTGAATCCTACAAGATGATTTTATGTTTTGCAAGAACAAAAATATAGCCCTAATGCAACAAAATACAAATTGCTAAGATTTCACTCATTTCACTGTTTCAATGTGGGAGAAAAAACAATTTCAGAACTGTCTAAACGTGAAAGCAACAGTGAAATATTTAGTGATATTGACATTCACAGAATTCTAATAGACTTGGCTACACATTTGCCAGTTCTGCTGCTGGTATTTAAAAATTACAAACATTTGAGTTTTCAGAGGCTTTTAAGCTTTGTTACCTCCATTCTATTGGTCGCTCCATTCACTCAATAGCATATCTAGCTGCATACCTTGGATCCAGGCAACTTCCTACTTCTCCTTCACTGCTTACAGAAAGAAAACCGAGTTGGATGACAAGGCAAACATCCCTCAGGAAGGAGATTCACAAGGTTTCAGGATGTCAGGCTCAATGTGACAGCATGTCGATGCTCTTTTAAATAACTTTACAGCAGCAAGTACTTGTTATCAAATTCATTAATAGAGGAAAGAATATAGAGTGCATGTTCACTTGCTGTATTTATACACTCCCCTAGATTCATAAAGAGGTGCCTTGTTTCAAGGCATCTTGCCACACTACTACTCTGTCAAGTGAGTTTAGACCCAGTTATAATGTCTTCACTATGCAAGTATTCTTGCATATCTTAGTCCACCAGAAAAGAAAGACCAAAATGGCGTCATAAATAGTGTTAATTTTCAACATCAAAGAGTATTTTGACCACATATTTCCAAGTGAAATTACTTGTAACTTGTTCAAAGTGGTACTGGCTGAGAAGTTTCTCTCCCAGAGAAATGTGGACGTAGTCACTGTTAGTCTGGAGCCTGTTGTTTTTCTTGCTTGTCTAACAGATTTTTTTTAATATATACATTGAAAAGCAAGTCACACTGACTTCTGCATATAGCTCTTCTCTTGGGAGCATGCCCTCTGCAGATGGAGGTATGCTATGTATACCATTAGGGCATTTGCTGTTTCACTCTTAAGGGAGTTTTGTTACTTAAGGGAGAAGATGGTTATAAAAGTCATGACAAGGTGTTCACGGCCGCTTTGTAGAGTATCTTTTTTCCCTGTTGGCCAGGAGTGACTCCTGGAAAGCAATGAGCAGATCTACTGAACGGTTTTTGAGAGGACTAACCCAAGTGGCCAACTCTGGCCCCAAAGCAAAGATGAACTTTGATCATCTCACAGAATGTGAACAGGGCAGTGCTAACCCCTCTGAGCCCATGCCCACTGCTGGCTTGCGTATCCTTCCTGTTTCAGCCAGGGCCTGCCCTAACAGAGGAGCCAAAAGTAGCAGCTCCCCGCTAGATGGAGAACTAAGCACACGTAATCAGTGTAGAGGCATCAGCTTTTGTGGAGGACTACCAGCACATTCCCAGTTTTACTTTGTGATGAAACTGTTCTTCCGTATCAGGCACGGAAGAACAAATTAATCAGCCTCTGAGCTTTTTAGATTTCTAAACCTTAAAGCTTGTTTCTGACATGCATGGCTTAGGTTATACTTCTGTACTTCAAGTAATGAGTCACTTGGTGCCAGAAAGTTTTCCTTCCACCAAAAAAAGTGGAAAAAATTAAAAGAATAGGACTTGACTACTACTGGGCTTTGCAGGCTGATTCAAAGCAGTATCTAATATGTTTTTAAGTACAGTGTGGGACTGAACTTGGGATTTGCGAGGTCTAGGTGGTTTTACAATTTCCTTAAATGCAATTCAGTGTACTAAGCTTTTATTGATCTAGCAAAAAGGAGTTCTGTAAAGAAACCTGGAAACAATGCAATCAACTATTGAGACAACACCCCTGCAAATCCCTCTCCATGTCTTCTTTTAAAACTTAAAGACTTTGCTTTACGTGTAAGTGACTCTCTATGAAATGATCTTTTGATTCTTTGCAGTAGTTACTACTCAAACTTTATTACTCATTGCAAAAGGTAATCCAAAAGCAAAGTAAAAAAAATTACCAAACTAAGAACAATAGACTAAAATATGTGCAGTCAGCTTTGACTGATTCTTAGTGAGTGTATAACATTCATTTGATTACAATAGCGTGAACTTAATTTATGACCATTTATCTAAGAAAGAACAGGAGCAGAATACTTCAGAAACAGCTGGTTTTTTTCTTTTAAACAAAATGCTAAAAAAAACCCCTCTGGACAGTTAATTTAGTAGTTAAGGCTGTCTGTGTTGTTTTGCCAAAGATGTTATTGCCTGAGTAACTTAGGCATATTCTTGTCACAATTAAAAAATATTATTCAGTGGAGAAATAAAAAGATATATAGAAATAGTTTAGTTTTATTGCCAGCTGTCGATGCTTTTTTGTTGTTCAAATCTTAGTAATCTAAAAAACAGCTTAATGTAAAATCCAAAATAGATAGCGTAAGAAACAAATTTCAGTATTTACCTGGAATGTGGTACTTTTATGTGCTACATGCTAATAAAACAACAATTTTCATACTTAAATTCTTCTTCCCTGTTATACTAATTATTAGTCTAAATCAAGTAACCGTCTTAAGACAGAGTTTTTATCAACTGTTTAATACTATCAAAAAACCCAAACACCTCATACATGCTAACAACCTTAGCAATAGTTTACTAGCTGAAGAAAATGTAGCTTTGTTCAGCTGTTACCACATGTTAAACTGTAACAGATCCAGAGAACTATAGGCCTGTTAGTCTGACCTCAGTGCTGGGGAAGCTTATGGAGCAGGTTGTCTTGAGTGCCATTGCACAACACGTACAGGACAACCAGTTAATCAGGTCCAGTCAGCATGGGCTTATGAAAAACAGGTCCTGCTTGACTAACCTGATCTCCTTCTGTGACAACATGATCAGCTTAGGTGATGAGAGAAAGGCTGTGGGTGTTTTTTACCTGGACTTTAGTAAAGCCTTTGCATGGTTTTCCAGAGAATCCTCCTGGAGAAACTGGCTGCTTATGGCTTTGATGGGCGTATGCTTCACTGAGTGAAAAAAAATCCTGGCTCCATGGCCAGGCCCAAAGAGGAGTAGTAAATGGGAGTTAAATCCAGTTGGCAGCCAGTCACCAGTGGTGTTCCCCAGGGCTCCGAATTGGGGCCAGTTCTCATTAACATCTGTATCAATGATCTGGACTTTGGATGAAGGGATTGAATGCGCCCTCGGTAAGTTCGCAGATGTCACCAAGGTGGGTTGAAGTGTTGATCCCCTTGAGGGTAGGGAGGCTCTGCAGTAGGATCTAGACAGGCTCGATCGATGAGCTGAGGCCAGTAGTATGAGACCAAGTGCTTGGTCCTGCAGTTGGGTCACAACAACCCCCTGCAATGCTACAGGTTTGGGGAAGAGGGGCTGGAAAACTGACTGGTGGAGAAGGACCTGGGGGTGTTGGTCGGCAGCCAACTGAATATGAGCCAGCAGCGTGCCCAGGTGGCCAAGAAGGCCAATGGCGTCCTGGCTGGTATCAGCAATAGTGTGGCCAGCAGGAGGAGGGAAGTGATTGTCCCCCTGCACTTGACAGGAAGTGAGGCCACACCTTGAGTACTGCGTTCAGTTTTGGTGCTGGAGCATGTCTAGAGAAGAGCAACAAAGCTGGTGAAGGGTTTCGAGAGCAAATCTGATGAGGAGCAGCTGATGGAACTGAGGTTGTTTAGCCTGGAAAAAAGGAAACTTGGGGGAGACCTTATTGCTCTCTGTAACTGCCTGAAAGGGGGTTATAGCAAGGTGGTGATTGGTCTCTTTTCTGAAGTAACTAGTGATAGGATGAGGGTGAACAGCTTCAGGTTGTCCCAGGAGAGGTTTAGATTGGACATGAGGAAAAATTTCTGTACAGTGAGGGTTGTAAAGCATTGGAACAGTCTGACCAAGGATGTGGTGGAGTCACCTTCCCTGGAGGTATTGAGATCGTGTGTAAATGTTGCACCTGGGGACATGGTTTAGTGGTGGAGTTGGCAGTGCTGGGTTAATGGTTGGACTCAATGATCTTAGTCAACAATTTTATGATCACTCACCTCTTTAAAACCTATAAAATTATAACGTGACATTAACATCTCTTTTCAAACAACTTCACTCTTTCTCCAGCTGCTTTTAACAAATGTGCCCTTCCTGTTAATCAGTGCCTTGGCTTTGGGCAAAATTACTTTAAGTTTATATAAGCTTGCAGTGTGGGCTAGGTCAGGTTTTTCTTAGATTGGTTAGTATATTGTTCTTTCTTCTGTTTTAGAAAGATGATAATCAGGTTTGGGTTGGTTTTTTTTTTGGAGTATCTTTTTCATTACTTTCTTAAGGCTTTTTTATGTCACCCTGAGCTACTTAGGAATTTTTTCTGAAACCCCGGGAAGAAAAACATTTTTCTAGTGCTCTGTGTATGTTGTTTCTTACATTGTTAAAGAGTTGGGTTTTTTAAAGGAGTATATAGTAGTAGGAGGCTGGATGCTGAAACACAATTCAAAATCTTCCATATAAAGAAGCTCTTAGAGATGTTTTCCAGTGCCTGAATTCAGATTATTTACGTGCTATGAAGTTTAAAATCTTCCAAAACAAACATAGCCACACTTGATCCTTGTTCATAGGTTTTGTTTTGTATGGAGAAAAAAGACAATAAAAGGGCATGTGTATAGAATGACGAGTTGCTGAATGTAACCCTCCTCTAAAGGTTTTTTTACGAACTTTTAAGAAGATAAGCTCTATGTATAACTAAAGCTGTAGGTTCATGTGAGATACTTCCTTATGCTTAAACTAGTGCTGAGAGATGGGGCTGGAAATCTAGACCTACCTTTGTATGCCTCCTTCACCAGCTGCTGACTAATTGCTTTAACCGATGGTGTTTTGCTGCAGGAGCTCAATATCTGTTCCTCTAACTGAGGGCATCTTCTCTGATCAGATCAGCTTTTTCCTTCCATGCAGAATAAAGGTTAACAGACAGGGGAGGATTAGCAGAGCGGGGAACATTATGACTTCCCTGGAGGCTCTGTCTGGGTAGAGGCTATTTGGAAATTCAGGATGCACACCAACCAGTGGGACTAGTATAATATGGATGGCCTGAGAAGGTACTTTTGTACTGTAGGGGTAACTGAAGACCTAAGACAGAATCAGAAGGACTTTTGCTGATCTGTGCAAAAGGTGCTACGACTTCTATAGCAAAAAAGCCTGAAGTAATCTACTCCAGGTTTAATTTGGGTTTTGTAAGTATTGTTTTTAGCTGAAATTTGCCTTTGGATCATTTCTCCTCTTTGTGGTATGCGTGAAGAGTCAAACAGAAGGGTATTGATCACTGGACTGGGAGCTGATACTAGTTTAAGGCTTCTTAGTAGGCTTGCATCTTGATGCTAGTCCCAGGGAAAATACATCAAAGGATAAATGAGATTGACTTAATAATTACAAGATGGGGATGTGTTAGTGTGTATCAATATGGCTTAAAGGAAAACAGATGCTAGCAAACAAGCGATATGGTGTTTCTTAGGTAGAAGCTCTAGGGTTGGAAAAAGTAATTGTGCAGGTGTAGTAAATTTGGGGGACAAGAGGTACCAGCTTCAGGAGTTTGGGATTTGCAAGAGTTTGCTGTTCAGAGCTGCGACGATAAGAGTTAGTGCACTGATCTTACTCTAGCTGTTGAGTAGGGAATCCTTACCTGCTGAGGACTTGTGTTAGAAACAATCATGACTCAGCATTTGTATTTACAGTCTGCAAGTAAATAGGTAACAGAATGTTTATGGATGCTGCATTACACTGAGGACAGACTAGTAAGGCAAGACAGTCTGGATGGAGGGGAATCGTTAATGCAAATTAGACATAGGTATCTTAATATTTCGTTGCTTTTTAGCTTCCATATTGGTACTGGCAAAACCGTTAACAGAAATAAGCCTGAATTTTTGATACACGTGTTTTAAAGGGAATGTTAAAGCATTGGGACAGTACTGCAAAGCATTGTCAGACTGATTTAAAAAAAAAAAAAGCCTTTTAGGGAGGACCTGAGGAATGTATACTATTTTCTTTCAGAAGTCCCTAGAGTGGCTGAGTTAACTGTCAATTTTCTTTATGGAAAGCATGTTTACTAAACTAGTGGGAGAGATGCAAATGTGTACATGTTGAAAACATGCAACTGTAATGAGGAAACAAAGCAGCAGTTCCGAAGAGCAGTGATTAAGCTCTGGAACTAACTAGCAAGGGGAAAGGGTAGGTTTCCACTATTCTTCTTTCTTGAAATCCAGACTGGCTGCCTTGATTGAAAGTGGCTTAGTCAGCTAATACTGAGTTTAGTCCAGAGGTAACTGTGCAGATTAAGGGTCTGGTCTGCGAGAGGTCAGACGTGGTGATCTGTTTGGGTGTTAAGCTTTTTGAAGCTACAAAGTGATTTGAATGCATAAAGATTTGTACCTTACCAATTTCTGCACAGCAGCCATGCTGCAGGTTTTAATTATTTCTATTCTGTGATGCTAGTATTTCAAGTAGCGTGGCATCAGAAATTTATAGTCAGACAACAAACCAAGCAAGCTTATCAAGTAATATCTACTACATTAACATCTGGGTCTGAGTGGAAGATTACATTCCTGTCCTGGGTTAGCCAAAACTTCCCCTGTT
>NW_010403312.1:0-611 GCF_000710305.1 Buceros rhinoceros silvestris
GAGGCTTTCGGCGGCGCGCCTGTGGTGGATAGCAGCAGCGGCGCCTGAGGAGGGAAGGCGGGCGAAGGGGGCAGGTACCGCCAGGGCGGAAAGCTGCGGCGCTGCCAGCTCCAGGTCAGCAGAAATAACCCGTTTTGTGTGCTGGCGAGTCACCCGTCACGGCCCTTGCGCTGCGAACGGGAAGCGGGGTGGCGGTGGCGGTGCGGCGTTAGGCGAGAGGTGGCTGTTACGAGTCCGCTGCCTGCGAGTCCGCTGCCCCGCTCGGTGCCTCGCCTCCTGCAGGGCTAAGTCAGGAGCCAAAGTTAAAGAAGAATCGTTATTTATTGCTTTTTAAACGGCATACGTTGAAGTTTCCTCCAATCGCAGCCAGAAAAACCCCTAAAAACTTACCGTCTGCTTCGTAACGGAATCTACACCCTTTAGAAAAGCATTACAATAAAATTGTAAGATTTACAGTAAAATTGTAAGAATTAATAGCAGCTGAAGTATATCAGACTGAACATAAATAAAATTTACAAAGAGGCAGAGCAAACCCTGTACTTAGGAGCTCCTGGCAGTTTCCCACTAGAAACTGGAAGCTTAGGAATTGGTGACAGCAAAGGTAGGGGAAG
>NW_010403312.1:703-3392 GCF_000710305.1 Buceros rhinoceros silvestris
GGAAAGACAGGAGTAGGGTAGTTCAACAGATGGTAGCTGTGACCAGTATTTTTAGATTAGTGGACTGGGAAGGGAGTAACTGCAGCAGACCTGCCCTAAGGAAACTTAGATGGAAGAGAGAATGATTTTTATTTAAATGTTTGGATAGGTAAGAAAGAAGAGCGTAGAATTTATGCGTGACAGTAACTTCAAGGTATGAGAGCCAAAATCATATGGTTAATAGATGAGAATGAACAACAACAACAACAAAAATAATAAAATTTTAGATACAGAAAAACACTTAGCAGGTGATTAGGATATTAGGGAGGAAATCTTATCTCATTTATTGATGTTTCAAGGGTTTGGGGGCATCTACAGATAGGAATTTCAAAACAAAGTATGGACATGCTGGCAGAGGAGCATCATCTGTAGAACAGAACTCTTTCATAATCTAATTACTAATCTGAAATTACAATCTATATAAGGTAGTCTGATATTGAGTTATCTTAACCATGCAAGATAAGTGCATCTGCTTTCTTTTGTTCATTGACTGAGCAAGCTTACTTTCTTGCCTTTGTTGATGGAGGCAACTTTTTTTTTTATTTCCTTTCTTTTTTGTGATTTTTATCATGCTGCCATTTTCTGGTTATCTAATGTTCTCATAACACGATAAATGCTAAGATGGGCTTTTTTGTCCTATAATTCGTACTTTTGTTTGCAAACCTGCTGCCTGTATTTTTGTCCTAAACTGTAACTAGTGTCTTTATTTTAAACTGCTAACATATTAAAGCCTAGTGAATGAGTAGTTAAAATTAAATGATAGGGCTACCTTTGCAGTTTAACATAACCAAAAAAGTCATGAACATGTAGTAACACAGCTGAGATATTGCCTATGTCGACAAAGAAGTACAAGTACAATGTTGTACAAGCAGAGTTGGCTTCATGTGGGATGCTCTGTTTGGCCAAGGTCACCCAGGTTTTCAAGAGGCTGACTTTAAAAAGGCTTATGAGGATGATGCGAGGAATGAAGAATCATTTTTTGGAGGAAATTAGAAGAGTTCCCTGACCTAACACAGTGAAGATTGAGTGGGGATATGTTTGTTATCTTCAAATATATTCTGATTCTATATATGTAAATATATATAGCGTATATGTAATAGACTGTACAGTATCTGTAGAATATAGTAAGTAGTATAGTATAAATTTGTATAGCATATATAGACTAGTATATATTTGTGTAGTTAGTAGTATAGGATAAGTATTTAGTAAGAATAATATATTTTGTTACATACCAGCAAATAAAATACTTGACAAAAGTTTGAACATGACATGAATACAGTGAACTGGTCATGAATAAACAGACTAAGGATTAAAAAAGGTCCCTGGCTGTCTGAGCAATCAGATTGTGGAACGAGAGAAGTGGGAACAAAACACCTAACGTCTTTTAAGAAACAGATTGGGGTTAACGTGATGTAGTGGCTGTGACTGGAAGGGGAATTAATCTGATCATTCAGAATGTCACTTTTACCTGATGTCCCTGTGAAATGGGCAGAAGGCAGCATTCATTTTAAGACATGTAGACTGGCAGAGCTGTCTAAAAACTTAGGAGTGTCTTTAATTTTTTACTAGTCTTTAAAAAGTCTTTCTTCCTAAGGCAGACCATCTTCGACTTCTGTATGAAAAGTGTCCTGCTATTATTGCTCAGAAAGTCATGTAACTACTCTCTCATTTGTTTTAGGTTAAGTCAATTTTTCTTTAGTCTCTTTATCATGGGATGAGGGATTTTGCTATGTGCCTCAGTGAGGTGTTTAACATCACACACATAATTTCTAAAAATCTCCTTCATTCAGACTGTCACAGCTTGGATTCTCCAAGGATAGATCCTAGATCTCGTGTTATTTAATATGTTCATTATAATTTGGAACTGAGCAATAATGATTTTTTTTTTGTGAGATGATTAAATGATTTATGTTAAGACTAAAGAAGACTGCTAGAAACTTCTGAGAACTCCTCTGCAGTTAGGTGATCTAGTAACACTGTGACAGATAAAATTCATTGTCGATGAAGGCAATGTAATTTACACTGTTGGGAATATTTGGTACTATATACTCTTCAGTAATGACCCTAAAGTAATTGTGATCAATTGTGGGAAAACGATCTGTTTACTGTATGTGGATAGCTTAGTGAAAATCTTTGCTGGGGAAATTGGGTAAAAATTACTACTCAAAAAGTTATTATGTTACTGGAATAAATCATTAGTATTCTAGAATTGATTATGGTATTTCAGGTGAAGTTCATCATATCTGAGAAAGATTTAACAGTCACAGAGGGACTCTGAGACAAGAAACATATATGTCTGGAAAAGCTATATGGAAAAAATAATTAAGGCAGCTTAAAAAGGTGATAAATCAGAATGTACAGGGAGTTATAAAAGAAAGTAAAAAAAGTCAAGTCAGGGCGTCTTAACAAAAGCTGTAATATGAGAATAAGGGGATGTTGTGATGAATAACACATTTAAACTGTTTACATATTTTTTAAATCTAAGGAGTAGTTCCTTATACAGTACACTTGACAATTGGACCTGTGCCGTAGCATGTCACACTTAAGGATGACATGTAAAAGGATTAAGCATTTATGCATACAGTAAAAATAGCTTCTATTGTTGGGAAGAACATAAAAACTTCAGGAGATCTAAACCTTCGTACTGTAG
>NW_010403312.1:3488-4184 GCF_000710305.1 Buceros rhinoceros silvestris
AAATAAAAAACCTGTAACAGATGGAGGAAATCTGACTTTTGGGATTGGTTTCATGCATTTATCAGAAGCATTTAGCTCTTACCACTCTGGAGGCAAGATACTGACCTACTGTGGAAGACTGTTCTTATTCATAGCAGAAGGTTTTGTGTGCTGAGGTCTCTTAGTTATCCTGTGGTTTGGAAAGAATGCTATGATGTTTTTAAATTCTTTTTATTAATATTGATACATGATCTTATACACTGCACAAATTGGAAAAAAAGCTGCCTCTACAGCTTAGGGACTTAACCGAAACACTCATGGCTTAGTACACCTCTTACTAGGTGTACCAAGCTGTTCAGCTTCAAGAAACAGTGAAGTATGGTCCTTGGGCAGGGTGAAAAACAGAGCTCCACGCAAGTCAAAATTTTGTTGCAAATCTTGCATATTTTTACAGCATCAGGTTGTGGAATCGTGTATCTGAGAATCTTGGCTTTTGTTAAAAATCTAAGCACCTACCCGTGGGCTTTTGAAAGTAACACTCAGCTGAATGTTAATGTGATATCAGAATGCAAATTAAAAGTATCAATGTATCTTAAAAGTTTTGAGATTTTAAATAAATAATTATTGTTGTGGGTTTTTTTTTTCTAACACACCTAAAATCCCCGCCTTTTCTATCTCATAGCTGTTTCCTCAACCTGGCATCTAACTACAGACTCA
>NW_010403313.1:0-2709 GCF_000710305.1 Buceros rhinoceros silvestris
AGCCACCCTTCACCTGGTCCCGAATGTCCCAGTGCAGGAGTGACCATCACCAGGTCCACGGCTGAAGACCCTTCCCCAGGCCCACATATCTCCCAGCCACAAACCCCGCGGGACCCAAATCGCCAGGACTGCTCAGATCAATCCCCGTTAGAACTGCCCCCAAAACGCAGGCTCTTACGCGGTAGTCACTGGAGGTCACGTAGAAGATGGGCAGGAAGGCCAGCCAGATGATGCAGGTCGTGTACATGGTGAACCCGATGAACTTGGCCTCATTGAAGTTTTCAGGGCATTTCCGTGTCTTGAAGGCATAGACCGTGCAGAGGACAATCAAGAGGACATTGTAGGTGAGCGAAATGAGCATGTTGGAGTCACGGTTGTTGCACTTGAGGGTGACGATGTACCTCTTGTCAGGCTCTGTCTCCTTGCCTGTGCCGGGGGTCTCCACCAGCAGCCAGATGATGACGATGATCAGCTGGCACGAGATGAGGGCCATGCAGATGACAACCTGCGATGTGGGGCTTATGAACCGGGGGCGCTGGACCCCCTCCTTCACCCCGCTGAAGATCCTGGCAATGCGATTTGTCTTGGTCAAGAGGGCCGAGTAGCAGACGGCGAAGGACGTGCCCAGCCCCAGGCGCCGGAGCGTGCACACCTCAGTGGAGGGCTTTGCGATGAAGATGAAGGTCATGCTGTAGCACATGAGGACCCCGGTCAGGAGAATGTAGCAGAGCTCCCTGCCAGAGGCCTTCACGATGGGGGTGTCATTGTTCTTCACAAAGACTCCAAAAACGAAGAGGGTGGAGATAAAACCCAGGCAAGAGATGGTGACAGGACCGATGGCCCAGACGTCTTTCCAGCGGATGTACTCTTGGGGCAACTCATAGCAGCCATTCAGGGTCTCATTGGGCCAGTAGCCAAGACCGCAGTCCATGCAGGTGAACTCGTCCAGCAGGTACTCGTAGGGCTGGCAGGGGATGCAGATCCAGCAGCATATGTCCCCGGGCTGCATGCTCTTAATCTCGTTCTTCTTGCAGGGGTCGCTGCACTGGGACACAGGGATGGAGGTCTCAGCCCACGGGATGAGGCTGGTGTTGAGGATCAGCCCCTCGGCCCAGTAGCCCACCTTCTGATACCGATACCGCCCACCCATGTGGTGATAGTTGAAGATGTTGTAGCGCCCGATCCCGTCACCGTAGCGGTCAAATCGAACAACGCTATTCGTGTCTGCTGGCCTGAATGGAGCTGGAGGGAGAGGAAGGGCAGATGGTCACTGCCACAGGCAGGAGAGCACTTGCTCCCGGTGCAGAGGCAGGTTTCCTTCAAAGGGTCACATCCCAGAATGGCCACACAGTCTAACCTGTTCCCCGCCTTCGCTCTCATACTTGCTTCCTCTGCCCACATTAGCAGCAGCAGAGCAAAGGTGGAGAACTACATCCCCACACACGTCAGCAGCCCCAGCCGGCTCTGCAGGGGCGAAGCCCGGGATTTTGCACCCTCCGCCACTCTCGGTGACACCTGAGGGTAGCCGTGCTCAGCCCAAGGCACTGAGGACACGGCTCTAACTCACCCCAAACTATGTAGGTCCCTGGTCAAGTGTATCCCTCCAGTTTAAACCCTGAAACACGAACACAGGCGATGCTTGCAAGTGAGGTCTCCAAGGACCCATGTCCCTTGTGGGGCTGGTCCCACCCGGCTGTAGCAGGGTGGAGTTGGTCACCAGCTTCTCCACACTGGGGACAGAAGGCCTGGGTTTCCTCCCAGGGTGATAACGGGCTGTTGGCATCCTGAAACAACCACAGCACAGGGGTCCCCAGATGTGGGCAGGCTGAAGGAACTGGAGGTTCTTGGGTCAAATTTGGGTCTCCTTCCTCTTCCCTGCCCCTCCACCATCCCCTTCCTGTTAGGCAGCCAAACACCATCTCCATCCCCGGACTCACCGTCAAAATTAACATTGAGCATGAAGTCCTTGTAGAACCTCTTGCCGTTGACGGGCTTCATGGCGTCGCAGAGCTTGGTGGAGTTGGGGCACAGCGCCTGGTGCATGTTGTGGAGAGAGTGAGCCATGGCATAGACTGCATTGACCACGAACGTGATCTTGGACTCGGGCTCAAACTTGCCTGTCTTCAGGGAGTACCAGCTACAGTCCTGCGTGTGCAAGCTGCACTTGAACTTCTGCTCCCAAAACTCCCGAAACCAGGGATTCCGGCTGTTATTGTAGGGGTGCAGGTTGCGGAAGTAGGCGGCAAACTTCTTAATGGGGTAGGCTGCCAGCTCGATGGTGATGGCTCCCTCCGCCACCGCTTCACTCCCAGCCACCACGCTCTCCAGGGCTCCCCACCCATCACTGGCCACCCACATGAAGGACACATTGGCTCTCTGGGCAGCCGCCAGCAGCTCCCGGGCATCTTCACTTCGGGTGAACAACACGACCACTCTGGCGTTGGGCTTCTGCAGCAGAGCCCGGACCACCCCATCGTAGGTCTTCTTGTTCATGGAGCGCCCCACCTTCTCCGAGGTGGCGATGCAGATGTTGCGCATGCGGGCTTCTTGCTCGAAGGCCTCGATCCCCGTCTCCCCATAGTCACCCTCTGAGGCCACAGTGGAGACATAGGTCCAGTTGAAGAAGCGGAGGATCTCCGCCATGGCTTTGGCTTGGTAACAATCCGGCGGGCCGGTGCGGGCGAGGTAGTCGTCGCGGGCGTACTCACT
>NW_010403313.1:2777-3436 GCF_000710305.1 Buceros rhinoceros silvestris
TTGGTAAAAATCCGGCGGGACGGTGCTGGCGAAGTAGTCGTAGCGGGACTTGTCACTGAGCTTGGCGCTGGTGGAGGCATAGCTGATCTGCGGGATCTGGAAGAGCCGCAGCAGGTTGGCCACCTGCGTGGGGGAGGAGAGGTGAGCACCTGGATATGTGGCCCAGTGAGGGATGCTCTCGGTGGAGGACCCCTCCCAAGTGTTGCGCGGTGCTCCCAAGAACGACCGTGGGGCTGATAAGCAAACCCCCCACCCACCTGAAGGGTCCTGGTTGGCAGGTGGATGGACTGACGGAGGGATGGATGGACAGACAGCACCTTCACAGGGTTGCCTGAGCCTGCAGACATGCTCATTCCTTTAATTTTTCTAGTGCTGCATGCACTCCCCTCTGAAATTCAGGGCTGGGAAGGGGATAAATGGATTTGTGGCAAAAGCAGAAACTCCCCCATGGGCAAATTGTGGGAGACGCTCATGGGCAAGGAGAAAGCTGGGGCACCTGGCAGCCCCACAGCACAGGGGGAAGGGTCCTGGGGGCTGGGAGCTCAGGCAGACCACCCCACCTAGTGCAGGGGAGCTGCAGAGCTGGGCCTGAGGACCAGCGCCTGCACATCCTGCATCCGGAGCCCCGGGGGACCGGCACCTTCCAGCCGCTCGGCCGA
>NW_010403313.1:3569-4006 GCF_000710305.1 Buceros rhinoceros silvestris
TCGGCAGAGGGCTCGGCAGAGGCCCTCGTTAGCTTCAAAGGGCAAAAAACCCCACTAATGAGGCTGTTAGAACCCAGGCTCTTGGAGCAGCAAGGCGGGGGTTCGGGCACGCCGGTGGGGCTGGTGAGCCTGCCCACATCGCGCTGCTCCCCAGGCGAGAGAGGCAGCTTCGTTAACGTGGACAGATGTTAATTTGTCCGACAGTGAGGTCCCCTAATGGCGAGGAGGCCCCCCGAGAGCAGCAATGCTGCTGCCTGCCCCTGCCGCCCTGAGGGAGCTGCCAGCCTGCCGTGCCGCCCCAGCATCGCTCACGCTCCCCAGCCAGCGCACGGGCTGCCCATGCCACCACCTGCCTGCGCAGGGTCGGGACAGTGACCCTGGACGTGGGGACATGCTGGGTCCTCCAGCAAGAGAAGGGACAAGTGCCCGTGTGGGCT
>NW_010403313.1:4209-4544 GCF_000710305.1 Buceros rhinoceros silvestris
CTCCTTCACCTGGCCATGGCTTCCTCTGCCCCACGGCTGGGGGAACGCGGGGACTCCAGGGACCAGCAGACGTGGTCTGACACACCCCAGGGACTTGTTAAATCTTAGCAAAAAGCGTGTGACCCACTGGCAGCCCCGGGGACTCAGCTGGCTGCCTGCCTGCATCCCCAGGGGATGCTCTTCTCCCTGCCAAAGCCAGCTCCTGGGTCTGCGGAGCTGTGATTTTGGGGACTGAGCTGCCCCCCACCCAGGGTGACAGCCAGGTCCCAGGCTTGAGGTGCCTGTTCCCATGGGTTCACTGGGGACATGGGGGAGGTGACTCCCTGCACCCACCC
>NW_010403313.1:4776-5852 GCF_000710305.1 Buceros rhinoceros silvestris
GGGGGGCAGAAGGAACGGTACCCCCTCGCACTAGGGAGCTCCGCCTGCTGGGACCAGTGTCCCCACAACTCCACTGCAGCATCCCTGTTGCCATTCTGACATCAAGAGTGTCACCGCTGTGCTGGGATGTGTCCCTGCACTTGGCTGCCCACATGTCCCACGGTAGCCAGGACGGATGGGGCTGGAGGTGAGCTGAACCCTGTTCATGCACTGTGGTGGCCCCCCATGCACAGCCACCCACTGAGTGCCAGGGCACAGCAGCAGCCACCATCAGGGCTGCAGCCTCCCCAGAGCTGCCAAGAGGTGGCTGTCGCAGGTGCCAGGCTGGCATTCCCTCCCCATTGCAGAAAGGGGCACAGCATCATCACGAGGGACATGAGAGCATCCCTGTGCCACCATGGCAGCGGCACCAGCACACTGCTACCAGGGTTTTAATCGTCCCCACTGCTGTTTCAGCCAACCCTCCAGCCCCCCCGAGTCCCCTCTTGTCTGGGTGTACCTGGATGGAAACATCGCTGTAGGAGCCCCCGATGACGCCGGTGATGGCGGTGGGCACATCATCATGGACAGCGTACGAGCCGGCGGGGCAGATGTGCTCGGAGCCATCCACCCTGGTGAGTGAGGCGCGGACAAAGTCAAGGGACTGCTCGAGGGCATAGGTGTCCTTGGAGCAAGTGTCGAGGATGTGGGCACCCAGCTTCACCCCTGGCAGGATGCTTCCGTCCTTGTTGATCTCGTCCAGGGCGAAGAGCATGGCCTCCAGGCGCTGGATGCCCCGGTGCTCATTGATCTTGCCGCAGTCTTCACTCCCCAGTCCTTTCTCATGGACGGGGAAGAGGCCCCCGATCACCAGGTCCCCGTCCATGCTGATCTCTTTCTTGCCAGCCATGCTGTGCCCGGCGGCCAGGCAGGTAGCCAGGTGCATCAGCCACAGCCAAGCGGCCAAGGGGACAGCCATGGGGTGCGATGGCGATGGCCAGGTGACCCGTGCCACCCCGTGTCACCCACTGCCACTCGTCAGGGCGAGGGCAGGCAGTCCTCCGGCATCTGGTGGCGGAGGGCGGCACAGCGCAGTG
>NW_010403313.1:5904-6290 GCF_000710305.1 Buceros rhinoceros silvestris
CAGGGTGAGGGCAGGCAGTCCTCAGGCATCTGGTGGCGGAGGGTGGCACAGTGTGGTGTCAGTGGGAGGGGTGTTGTGCTGCCCCGGCAGAGCCCTCGGCACCTGGAAAAGCAAAGAGAAAAGCCGCTGGGTCTACAGGCTGCAAGGAGAGACAGGGACTGTCCCCTGGGGCAGTGCCAGTGGCAGGGCGAGCAAGGGCATGAGCCTGCCTGTGCCCCCCACCCCAGTGCCCCTCAACCCAGGGTACCCTTAGGAAGGATTCTCCTGTAGAATGGCGAGCATCACAGATGTGACAGCTCCCACAGTGACCTGGCACCTCCAGGACACCCACAAGTGACACAAACCCCAGGGGACAAGCAGGGGCAGAGGGAGCAGTGCCCCCAGGG
>NW_010403313.1:6555-6794 GCF_000710305.1 Buceros rhinoceros silvestris
GGGGCAGGGAGCCCGGGCTGGGCAGACAGAGCCAGTGCCAGCTCCGAGCCGAGCTCCTGACCCATGCAGCGGCATCAGGGGTGTGGATGGCTCCTGACCTCCACCCAAGAGCACTGCCAAAAGCAGCCGGCCATGAGCCTGCCGTGCCCCCAGCACCCACCACCACCGCATTTTAACTCCCAGCGTCCAGGAGCCACCACCCTGCCGCCGCCCCTGGTGCTGCCTGTGGCAGCGGGGCC
>NW_010403313.1:7098-7364 GCF_000710305.1 Buceros rhinoceros silvestris
GCTGACTCCCTCTGCAGAAAGCACGGAGGCGCGGGGGAATCAAAGGCTTTTGCAGCAGGCAGGCCTTTTTTTGGCAGGAGATGCAGTCCCCTCAGAGATCAGTTGTCTTTTCCCGAACCACGGGAGAGATTTGCTTCCCATTTGAAGCCGGCTGCTGAAATCCCGCAGGGTTGGCATTTCGGGGGCCCTGGGAGAAGGAGACCGCCCCTGACAGCCCAGAAACCTCAGGCTGCTCCGGCCCGGCAAGGCGGCAGTGACCTGGACGG
>NW_010403313.1:7487-8678 GCF_000710305.1 Buceros rhinoceros silvestris
CCGGCAGAGCGGGGCACTTGTGGGGGCACAAGGGTTGGGAGGGTGATGACAAGAGTGATGGTCCCCTGCAGCCGGTACCGAGGCCACTCTCCCCAGGCAGGAGGATACCCCGTGGTGTTCCTAGAGCAGCAATGCCCGTGGTTGGAGGAGCCCTCCAGCAAGGTGATGCCCGGAGGGATGCAGGCAGCAGCGTGGCATAGGGCGTAATGGGGTGGAGTGGTGAGATGCATATGCACCTCCTCCTCCTCCCTGCCCCAAAGTGCCCATTCCCAGGTGCTGCCTGCCTGCAACAAGCTCCGCAGCCACCACAGGGCACCTCCTACCTGGCTGCCCAGTTTGCAGCAGTCTGGGGAAGAGCCCCAGGAAGGGTTCCTACCTTATTTCAGTCAGTGAATGCTTTAGAGGGACACAGGGTTTCCTCAAGCAGGAAAGAGGCAGCAGTCACGTGGATTATAGATAGAGCCCATCAGCGGCAGAGCCTGGCTCCTTGGGGTCCAGCTCCTCCGGAGCAGCTAACAGGACCCATCGGATGAAAGGCGCCTTCGGGCAAAGCTCTTTGGAAAGTGGGGACACCGAAGCGCCAAGAGACCCCATGAGCAGGGCTGCAGCTATCCCCACAGCTGTTCAGCTGGGATGGCGCAGTGCCAGGCGAAGGTCAGAAACATCTGAAGAACATCTGGAGCAGCGAAGGACCCGTCAGGGCAGAACCAAGTCCAGCCCAATGGCCATGGTGTGGCGAGAAGGCTCCTGCCGTCTGCTGGCAGCCTGCCCTCCCGAAAGCTTCGGTGAGTAGGATGGTTGAGACGGTGCCATTGCTCCTACGTGCCCCAAGCGCTTCGCACCCACCCCCTGCCAGGATTCCTGACCCTCTCCAACACCAGCACCCGTAGGGGTGGCATGGGGTGTGTGTGAGAATAGCAGTGCTGGGAGGGCACAGGGTGAGCCTGGCTTGCAGGAGCTGCCATCGTCACCTCCCGTAGGGGTCCCTGGAGGTCCTACCAACACGGAGCTCTGCCGGGACACCCACACCTCCGTTCTGTCCCACACCCTGAGAGGAGCCCCTGTTGCCCCGTGGGGCCAAAGCACCTTGCCCATCCCCCCCCGCCACTGCGGCCATTAGGCTGCTCTTGCCCAGCCCGGAGGGAGTGTGGAGTTTGGGGGAGATGAAGGCGAGAGCAGCTGGCACAGCCC
>NW_010403314.1:0-211 GCF_000710305.1 Buceros rhinoceros silvestris
TGTGCGCCCCACCTCCATTCCCTCTCCCCCCGTGTCAGAGCCCCCGGAGCAACTCGCCCCGAGGCCATCTCCCCCCTCTCCAGGCTGCCACGGTCCCGGCGCTCCAAGGGGCTCGCCCTGGCGCTGCGGCCCCCGCTCCGGTCAGTCCACTGGACACCCCCGTCAGCTCGAGCAGTCGGAGCTGGAGCATCACCAGAGGAGGAGGAGGAGA
>NW_010403315.1:0-454 GCF_000710305.1 Buceros rhinoceros silvestris
GAGAGGGATGGGCTTGGCTCCGGGCACAACTGGGGGTACCCTGGGCCCTGCCCAAGGGCAGTGACACCACTTGGCTGGCTCTCCTTGTAGAAATGCACACACACATGCACCCTGCCTGCCCTCCTACCCCACTCCAGCCCCTGCCCACCACCTGCCCAGCAGCCCTCGTGGACCCCTTGCAGATGCCAGCAGAGCTGGTCCCATCGGGGAGATGTGCCCAGCTGCTGTCGGCCACATCTGTCCATTGTATGCAAGCCTTGGTGGGGGATGGCAGCACCTCGCAGGCAGGGCTGAGGGCAGGGGGAACCCTTGGTGACATGGGCTGCACATCTGCCAAGCCGAGCAGGGTGACACTGAGGGCCGTGATGCCTGAAGGCAGCCTTCAGCCCCAGCTGGGCTCTGCCAGCCCTGCGGAAACACCCCAGTCCAGGCCCAGGGAAGGCTTATCTGACAT
>NW_010403316.1:0-348 GCF_000710305.1 Buceros rhinoceros silvestris
AGAAAATCGTACAAACCTGGGAGTTATAAAGCCCCCGCCGAGGCAACTGCAGGTTGGGCGGTGCGACCCTGTTCCTCGGCCCGGCCCCGAGCTGAAAATCCGCTTTTCGCCACTTGTTTTTCGAGGAAACGTTCGTTTCCGATCGATTTTCCTTTATTATTTCTCATCTGCGCTGCTACGCTGCTTTCTCTCATTTTTATTTTTCCCCTCGAAATTTTGGGCGAGAGCAAATGGTTTTAAAAAGGACCCGTGTTTCCTATTATCGAAAGACACTCTTCCCTCTCGATGAATACTTTCCATTTGTTCTGTCCCGGGCATATTTAAAAAAAAAAAAAAAAAGCGCAACCA
>NW_010403316.1:806-1152 GCF_000710305.1 Buceros rhinoceros silvestris
TAGCAGCGCCCGAAATCGGGCTCTCGGGGATTTCAGCGACACTTTTCCGAATATCTTTCCTGCTCTCTGAGTAGTGCCGGAAAACGAGTCTTTTCTATCAATTTCTTGCCACTTTTTTTTTTCCACGGGAGGCCGTGGGAGGAAGTTTACCGGGCAAGGACGGAGGGGAAAGGCCAGGCAGCTCCGCTCAGAGCCGTGGTTTCATTCCCTCCTCCAAAATGTGCCTAACACCTGCCGCGGTTGGGGTAAATCCCCACTCCGGGCTTTTGTGGGTAAATCCCCACTCCCAGAGGTTGCTGGCAGCCCCAGAGGGAAAAAAAAAGGAGGGGGGGGGATGAGGTGATTC
>NW_010403317.1:0-365 GCF_000710305.1 Buceros rhinoceros silvestris
CTCCCTGGTCAGTGGCCTGGAGGGGTGGGGGGGGCAGTTACCCCTTTCCCATCCAGTTTGGGGCATTCAGGACAATTCCCTGTTTCTACTGAGTTTTGGGGTGTTCGGGGATGTTGTCCTGCTTGTCCTGTTGTCCTGCTTGTCCTGTTGTCCTGCTGGGGGTGGGGGCACCTTTACCCTCTAGTTTTGGGGATTCATGGAGGGTCTCCCCCTCCTCCCCCCCAGTTCTGGGCTGTCTGTGGCGCTGTTCGCTGCCCACCATCAGGGGTGGTGCATGGGGATCCTCCTCTTCCCCTTCAGTTTTGGGGGGTGCCTGGGGCTCCTCCCTCCCCCCTGTTTGTTGGCGTGGCCCGGGGGGGTCTTCC
>NW_010403317.1:818-1078 GCF_000710305.1 Buceros rhinoceros silvestris
GTCAGAGCTGAAGGGACAGTGCGTGGAGGGGATGGGACATGGGGGTGTCAGAAGGGGGTGCATGAGGACACAGGGCTGGGGACAGGGTCATGGAGGGTACGAGGACACAGAGCGGGTGGGAACAGGGACACGGGGGTGTCGGTGTTGGGGCAGTGGGGACATGGGGATGTCAGGACTGGGGGGTTGGGGACATGGCAGTTGGGGACACTGGAGCGTCAGAGGAATGGGGGACATGGGTCTGTTGGGTTACAGGGTGTCAG
>NW_010403317.1:1460-1672 GCF_000710305.1 Buceros rhinoceros silvestris
GGAGAGGATGGGGACATGGGGAGTCAGGGACAAAGTGGGATGGGGGGACCATGGGCATGGGGACACTGCGGTGTCAGAGGAAGGGGCAGGAGGGGATGGGGCTGGCGGAACAGGGACAAGGGGGTGTAGGAGGTGGGGAGCGGGGAGGCAGAGGGGGCTTGGGGACATGGAGGCATTGGAGCTGACCAAGGATCAGGGACAGTGGGGACAGA
>NW_010403318.1:0-5538 GCF_000710305.1 Buceros rhinoceros silvestris
TTTATACTATTTATTACTTTTTTATACTTTAATCATAAAGTGAGTTTTACACTCTTACAGCCAAATTCAAAGGAAGAAACGTAAAACGCATTGTGCATTTACACCTGGGTAAAGTCCATTCTTTTATTTTGTGTTCTTTTTTATGGCTGATAATCAGAGGCCATGGATACAGGCACAGTGGCAAAAGAGGAGAAGGAGACCTAAGACCCAGAATGAGAGAAGCTGAACAAGTGGGTAGGAGAAAGCAAAGGGAAAACAAAGAAATAGAAAACAGCAGGAGTTGGAGAGAGCAGGGAAGTATTTGGTGTCTCTTTAATTCACACCGTTCTAGAAGGTGTTCAAGCCCCTGAGGGAAACAGTAAAAAGGATTCATTATAACAGGTACAGCTTATTAATCTACCCTTGGAAGAAAAATTGGCTTTTCTTAAAGAGGAAGAAAAAAGTGGTTTACAGAAACGTATTTCCATGGAATACAATTTACTCATGGAAATTACTGCTGCAGGCTGTTCTATTGGAAAACTGTGTGTGATAGAAAACAATGTTCTGTAAAAAAAAAGATTAGTTTTGCGGCTTAGTTTCATATGGATAACACTGCAATTTTTACTTGTGTCAGTCTTCATAATGTGAAGCATATAATAATCACCAGCTCCATTTTCAAAGATAATTCTTCTGTGACATCATGTAAAGAATTATATAAAAAAAACACGTGTTGCACCTATCTGTAGCATTCGACCACTAAGAGACCGGACCACCAGGCTCAGAGGAACCTGGGACAGGAATAGTAGTGTCTTTTGATTTTTTTTCTTTGTTTAAGTGGGTGTGTTTTGCAGAAAGTGGTGTTCTTCACATATGAGAAAATTATTTGGGTGCTGAGCTTTCACTGTTCAGGCCATTCAGAGGCATTCATCTCCCCTAATTTTAAACATATGTTTGTAGACACCTAATCTCAATTAGTTCTGACTCTCACACTAGTCAGTGGAAGAGATAGGCAGAGATGCTCATTCAGTCCTAAAATTAGTGGCTAAAATACAAGCAATGCTGTTCAGGAAATGCCCTAGTTTCTCCACTGACTATAGGGAGACCTATAAGTATTTTAGATTAGCTAATGAACTTGTAGGCAATTAAATAGACTTTAATCATACCCAGAGGGTCACATCCTCCTTAGTCACTGAATTCACTCTGAGGAGTTACATAATGCTTTTTTGTTGTTGTTTTAAAAGAACTCCAACACTTTTCTCCAATATCTGATCAGAAGAATTCTTCTGAAGTTTGAATGTAATTCATTGCTTTTAAAATTGGAAGCCTTTTGATTTCCATCTTAACTATATTGAGGCCAGTCAGTAGCCGCATGTTCATGTACTGAAAGTTACATTCCAAAAGTTCGTAGATGCACAAAGATTCAGCTAAATATCCGCTTGGATTTTCTAAGCATACATGATTTATCCACTCAGGATGAGTTGTATCAGCTGGTTCTCAGCCACCACTTGGAAAACCTGGTGATTTAGATTCAGGAATATGATAGACTTTAAGTAATAAAGTGGGTATGGTAATATGGAATCATATTACTGTTTGTATGCTGAGTCCAAGCTACCAGTATGATGCCATTGTGCCGATTATAGTCCAAACACATAACAATAAACAGATCCGCCCCCAAAAATATCAGTCTGGATAGACAAGTCAAAGAAAAAGCAAGATAAGAAACAGACATTAAGGCATTAAGGCTCAGGTGAGAGGTGGTTTGTATGGGGTTGTGCAGCAGTCTTCCTGGAGAGCCAGATTTATGTACTAGATCTTATGAGTCACAGGCTAACTACAGACATCTAAAATGACGCCTGCTTTCTTGTAACTAGTCAGTTGTTTCATTTTCTTCACTTTCTGCTTTTCTGTTCATTTTAATGTTTGTCTATATTGTTACTTCACGAGGTTAGGCATGTCTCCTTATAAATGGGCAGTAGTTTTTATGACAAAGTTGGCAGGCTGTACATCAAGCAGCTCCTCTAAGCGACAGAGCAGCTCCTCTAGCAGAGTGACAGTTCACCTAGTGCATAAAAATCAGTGCAGGGAGATTCAAGACTATGAGATTGAAGAAGCTACTTGATGCGTGTGTGTGCACAAGTGCACATGTACCAACACCTGCTCAAGTTCTATGCTGAAAACAAGGAAAGACTGAATCATTTTTAGCTGTGTTCTTATCACTCTGGTTGCCAATGGGAACTTGAATTTACTGTTTTCTTTGCAGGGATGTATCATCTGAGATGGTTGTTCCTTAATTTTCACCATAACTCTAATAGTGTGGTAGTCCTGATTAGTATGGTGAAAGAAATATTGTCACAGCTACGATTCGTACAATCTCTTAGTTTCTCAAACCACCATTCTTGCTATGGTATTTACTCAATTAACATGTATTCCATAAATATTTATGTACGTGCTATATTGTCCTGACATTTATTCAACAGAAAAACAGATTTAAAATATAAGGCCATAAGTAGAGTTCAATTATAGGAACACAGACATAGAAATGGAGAGGAATATACGACTACACATGACCAGGCAATGGTAACTAAGGGTAGTCCCTTTCTCAACAACAGTAATTTTCTACCTCTGATAATAAGGACTCAATATCTGTCATTAAAACTGAAAGGAAAAGAATGCACAACCCCAAAATTGCAGTCTGTGTGCAAAAAGACCTCTTACAGTAGAGCTTCTTAAGACTGACTAGGTATTCGTATTTTCAGTAGTTTTTTAAATAAATAGATTAACCCTGCCACTGCTCAGCTAACTGACATGACTGGTGCTCATGTTAGCTCTCATGCTGCTTATATGTGTAAACCTTAGCATCTCATTGAGTCTTTTGTACTTAGACTTTCTTTCTGCTGGAGTTAGATAATTTTTTTACAGGTTTGTCCTTTTCCCAGCTAATGCTAGCCAAATGCCCTAACTCGTGCTGTCACAGCCTCAGTTTAAAGTTGTGGTTCACTGAGCTCTAACCTTCTTATTTCCTTTGGTATAAGTGAGTTGAAACCACTGATCCTGCCCCTATTCCCTCGATCTTCCGGAGCCCTCAGGCAGTGAGGGCAGATGACTTCACAACAGCGACATTCAAGGAGAGACGAAAATCAGTAGTAACAATGACATGTAAAGGACAGCATGATCCAAGCAATGGCAACTGTCAAAGAGAACAGAAATATTTAGGCTGTTGTGGAGAGGTAGGAAAAAGTCACCTGTGCACACAGAATATGCTTATTTTTCCTACCGGTTTTCCTAGTTCAGGTGTTGCCTGCCTCCCTTGCTTACCTAGTCACTCTGTCAGAGGGAGGGGAAGGGAGGGGAGGAATTCGCAAGAACCAAGGGACAACATCTAGTTCTTCCCTGTATTTTATACCCTTTCATTTAACAAACTCATTTTTAATAACACACTCTATTAGTTAGGTCTGTAAGACAAAGAGTGTCTGTGAAACTGGTTTCTATAGTACCTCGTTTCAATGCTCTATTTTGGCTACAATCGCCATGTATCTGCCTCAGAAAAATGAAGATCAAATTGTTCATCATCATCTGAACATAGCTCAAGTGGGATAAAGGTCATGTTTTGAAACAGTTAAGCAATGTGTACTCCATTCCAAACCTTCAGCTGCAAATCTGAGCCAGCTGCTGAAGCCAGATCTTTAAAGGTCAAAATAATTCTAAAAAGTACACGTAATATTGAACTTTTCAGATAATGTCTCTCTAACTGGGTAGTGAGGAATGACAAACAAATGGATGACTTGTCTGTGGTGTTATGTCCTAATGCAGGTAGCAGCTGGGGCATTTTCAGAAGCTAACCCAGCTTCTGCCTGGTCTTGAGTGCCTAAATGAGGTCATGGTGACATTTTGTTACATCTGTGAACATATTATCTAAAGATAATGATACTCAAGCCTACTGCCCATCCCACAGAGCCAAGTCCCATTTGTCAAAGCCCTTAACTAGTCCACTGAAGATATAGGCGATTAATGCTTCTGAATGCTTGATTTTCTAGGGACTTTAAATGACCCTTATTCCATTCACCTTCAAACACAATGTCCAATGTGATTAATTAATTAGAATAGGAAGAGGGAAGTAGAAAAGAGAGAAAAGGAAAATATTGAACTTCAGCTCCTTCACAATTTGAATGCAGATCTATCCATGGATCAAAACTGATCATCTCAAAAAAAAAAAATCTAAGACCTTATTAGGCAGAATAACCGTTATAACCATGCCTCTCTCTCAGAGGAGAATCAAAAATGCTGTATTAACTGAAATATTTCACTCTTTCTCAAGTTTATCATGGACAGGAATCCCCATTGCTTTTTGGTTAAGCAAGCGAAGTCCATCAAGGACCACAAACCAAAAAAACATCCTTCAAAATTTTTAAGATTTTGCTGTATGAAAAATAACAAAGCTTGATGAAAACAGCAGCACAAAAGAGTGCCTTGCACCATCAGGAAAGGAGTTAGTGTATGTGCAGAATGAGATCTAAAGTGGTTTCAGCTGAGTCTACTTAATATTCCACTCAAGAGATTGGCTTTTAATGCATTTTGAAGATGATTTTCACTCAGCTGTAGTTGTAGCTTTGCTCAGTTTTGTAAGACATTTATGCAACTAGAGCTAGATTTTATAAGAAATGTGCTTGCCTTCCTTGGAAATACGCAGCAGTTGGTATTTGCAACGGCCTCTACCCACCTCGTTTCTATTCCCTTGAAAATCTCAGTGGGTATATACCTGCACATTTTCATACTTAGATAATTGTGTGAACCTGCATCATAACTGAATTTTCCTAAACTGAAGGAACTTGCTTTTAAAAGTGCAGATTATGAGCATCATGTGTTCAGCTTGAATCATTTATTATTTTTATTAGTTGTCTAGTCAGGATCCTTCTTTTCTGTCTTTTAACTTGTAATACGGAGGTAACTTGTAAGTGCCTATGGTAGTTTTTCATCTGACTGAAAAGAAGACCTTTGTGAGTTCTGGTCATTACAAATACTGATTCAAAAGCCAAGTAAGCATCTTGTTGAATTAAGCTAATTTTCAGGTTCGAGCATCTAAGAGTACCTTCTGCATGACCCAGCAAAAAGCTTTTCCAATATTTAAGCATAAGAGAAGGAGACCACATAAAGAGCAGTTATCAGTCTCGATGCACTACTGTAGGTTAACCCGATCTGGATTTCAAGAGAATCTTCATTGTGTTTATAGCTACCTGGCTTGCTGAGATCTTCAGAGCATGACAAATGATCAATGCTCTATGAAATAGTTTTAAGTGACGTATTCTGTTACTTAAACATGCTCAGTTAGAAGGGATCATGACATAGTTTCTAAGAGATATTTTCTAATTTTTAACTCTTTTCAGTGTTATTAAAAATGTGATGTACAGCTGATCCTATCTGTCTCACTTTGGCTAAGAAACTGTAGCTTTAGCCTCAATATTTTGGTTTTGGATGATGACAAACTAGGCGGTCTTATGTTTCTGTGGCAATTGATAATGCTTGTGAATATGCTGTGTTACACAGTTCAGTGTTAAATTCAGC
>NW_010403318.1:5638-17731 GCF_000710305.1 Buceros rhinoceros silvestris
GGAGTTCTGTTAAATACTTAAGTCAATGTCTTAGTTTTGACTTTCTTTTCTTCGTAAAATCCAATGTCTTTGCTTTTTAACAGATAAATTTCCACTCATTTCTGTGACTAAGTGCTTGTTATGGAAACACCCTATCATTTTCCCAGTTCTGGTGGTGTTATCATCACTTCTTCTGAGCATTAATTTCAGAAAGCAACTTGAAAGAGATTACGTTCCTCTAAACAATTATTTTTCCAGAATTGTGAGAATTTCTTTGGTTGACTGATGATAGCAATTAAGTCAATATGAGTCACATGAGGAAAAAAATTAGTTTCTAATTCTCAAGGATAATGGCCTGAAATTCTGGAGAGATGATTTTCCCACTTAGCTTGTAGTAATATTTATAATAGTTTTGGAACAGCAGGCTTAAAAGGGCTTTAAAAAGCTGGCTCAGAACCTTGGTAACTACAAATGCTGATTTTTTATGAAGTCTTAGAAGAAAAGCAAATTCCAAAGATCTGAAAGAAAACCAATGCTGTGTCAATACTTAGAAAGATTAAATAGAAACTATCCCCCTAGTGATAAGTCTGTCAGTCTGATTTTGCTCTCAAAAATGTAGTGGAACAGCTCAAGCTTGACTCAGTTGATGAAAAAGGTCAGTAGTTTAAACAACGTGGTTCATCAAAAAAAAAAAAAAAAAGAAAAAGAAAAAAGAAAAATTACAAGTTTTGATTATACCGGTAGATGGCAATGTAATATATTTCAGTTTCTAGAAGACATTCTAGTAAACTAAATTAGACTACAAAACAAACTCTGCAAACATTAAATTCGTTAAACTTGATGGACTTTCTATTAGTTTTTGAGATATGTCAATAGGTAATTATCTCCGGAAGAGTGTGTTTCTAGTCCTTCTGCAAGGACTGGATCTTGGTCTTAACGAAATTAACACTGTTCATTAAGTCTTAAGGAAATTAATCCGTGAATTGGTAGAAAACATATAACCATTACTAATAAATCATGCAAGTGAACAAAGAGTGAGCTAGACTGTCTCCAAAAGCTGCAAGCAAACTCAAAATATGCATTTAATGGGGCCAAATAAGAATTCACGTATCTGACAGTAAAGTAAATAATCCACACTTTCAGATGTGGCAATTCTAAGAAGTGGTCTGGGTTTTATGGAGTCTAATCAAATAAACATGAGCTTTCAGAAAAGTGCTGTCACCAGCAGGGCTAACACACTGTGTTAGAGTAATTGGGGTCTATAAACTTACCCTTGCTGTGAGCACAGACGGGAGAAACAGCTCAGCTGGTACTAGGAGAGCCTATAACCATAAATAAAAGGAGTATGGAAAGAAGATGGATAGATTGGATTTGTCCTGAAAAAAAAAAAAAGAGAGAGTGAGATAAACCGGATCACAACTGATAGCTGAAAAACATCACCCAGAGACCAGCAAGGACCCAAATGACAATGTTCATGATATCTCTCAGCCACCTCCTCTTCCTTCGCCAATGTTGGGGAACCCAGGTGTTCCTCCTGGTCCTGCCAGGATGAGGTGGGCTCCTTTGAGAGGCTCTACCCAGCCAGGCAGGAGCCTGCTGAGGTGGCAGCCTGGAGGGTCAGCGAGGAAAGGAGGAACAGCCATCTCAGACGGCTGGCTGGCCTCTGGCATTGCACAGATAAAAGATGTGTTGTTCTCCACTTGCTAAACTTTCTCCTACTTCTGCAGAGTTGTTCATTTCCAAGGAAAGTCAAGGGCATTTTCTGAAGGTGTGCTTTAGTTCTGAAACTATTTTAATCATATTTTTCATATGTGCCCCATAGTACATTAAAGAGAACACTTTTTGGTTAATTGCCAACAAAAGGGGATAGAACTAGGAAGTTTATAATATCTCTGTATTTAGCTGTGATGCAGTTGCAGTACAGTCACTGTGCTCAGTTTCTGGCAGTTCCAGTGCAAGGAGAGAATATTGCTACATTGGTGAAAACATTCACAAGGATTATTAAAGGACTGGGAAACAATCTTTTTCATCAAGGATTAAGAAGAGATGGAATTAGGACATGTAGTATTATCACAGAATAAAATGTCTTACAAATATTTTTGGCAATAAACATCTGTAACAGGAGAATCAGGAATCACAAAGCTTGGTGACTGGGTGAAGAAGTAGCTAGAGAAATTAATAAATGTGCAAAAAAGAAGGAATCAGAAAATCTTTGAGCAGTTGTAATCTATAATTCATCACTGAAAACCTTCAAATCCAGATCATTTCTTCATAAAAGACACGCGTTCCAGTTCGAACTGTATTAGTTACAGTATATACATTGGATTTCATCTTATGGAAGGCCACACTATACTGCGGCTTTCTCAACTAAGACTTTCAAAGTATCACAACTAGTATTGGTTAGGGTCTGTTTAGAAAGAATGCCCTGTTACAGGAGGAAAGATGGAACCAAATAAAATGTGTTTCATCTTCTAATTTACATACTTCACATCTATAGCCTTCTTTGTGTCTACAGCTGTATGTTAGCACCCTCTGCTTACACAGTACTTGACAGTGAAAGAACTGATGCTTGCCCCATTTAAGCCCAGTAAACCCTCCTTTGAAGGTAGTAGGTGACAGTTCAGTCTGATCTATTGAATCACTCATTTGGCATAATAGATTAATGTAAGCTGCATTGATAAGCCACCCACTTGCACAATAGTCATCATTATTCTTAAGTCATACAAGCCAATTCACTAATATATATCCTTATAAATGTATAATCAATGTATCTTTATTTTAAATATGCTTGGGCATTGTCATTGCAAGTCACACCAATTTAGAAGGCTAAATCCCCCAAGGAATTTAAGTGTTAGTTATTAATAGGACAGGAATGTCATGGGATAATTATTACTAGTTAGTAAGTGAATTATATCACTGTTGAAAATACGACCTGGCCAGCTGAATCACTCAGGCAGCACCAAGTATACGGAAATCTGTGATATTAAATTCTGCTCTGCAGCAGTCTGTATTCAGTGAATTGCACCAGGTGCCAGACTGTACGGAGTTGGATTCTTTTGTGAATATGAGTGGGCTTATGGTTCTTTGCTTAATCACCAGCACAACAGGACACTACAGAAACCTCCTCAGAAGAGTTATTTCCGTTAAGTTTCATTTTTGTTTCAAAGACAAGCATACAATCTCTCTTTGCAAAGTCATTAATATTTTCTGGTCAAACCCTCCTTAACTCAAACACTGGTAAATATAAATGGAAGATTAACCTAAATAAAACATTCAAGTGAGTTATTTAGTATGAATAACTCATGTTTTATCTTTAATCCTTAGGTTAGATGATGAGTGATTTATTTTGCTGAAAGCATGGCAAAATGCGCAATGATACGATAAGGAAGATGTAGTTAATCACAACAGAAAACACCACATCACTCAGGAACTAATATCCAACCCTGCATTTCAATGGAAGATTGATCTAAAAAGCAATGCCAAATGGTATAAAAGAGCAGAGGAAACACGTTTTGCTCATATTTTCTGTCAAGATCATTTGTCTAAGCAGAAAAAGCTTGTAGGTGTCTACGACAGGAAAAAACCATAACCTGGATAACTGGGTAATCTCAGTTTGAATTTTAAAATCCCAGAATTTTTGCTTTGAAAATTGCGGAAATACTAGGCAAAATGAGTGACATTTTTCCACAAGATTTTTTCAACAGAAAATTCACATTGAAGACAGTTGTAGCATTTTTGTTTCAGTAAATTCATTTATAGCGTAAAAAAATAGCCAAAACCATAGTAAGCTTGATGCAATATTTCTTTTCTAAGCAAAGCATTTTAGACTTATTACATGAAGGCTATCTTATTCATAATTTACTTTTATTTCCATTTTAACAAATGTTTACTAAAGCTTGAAATGTGAGTAAAGAAACTTTTTCTATTGTGTTTTTCATTATCAATCCATAAAATAAATTGTCTGATATTGACCTCAAATTCTTTTTTTCCACTGTTCAGATCTGAAGTCAGCCATATTTTCTATTCTTCGTTTTATTTTTCTTTTGAATTCGTCTAGTTTGCAGACTTACTTTTAAGAAAGATTCTTTGGCGTAAAAAAAAAACAACCCAGGGAATTTGCCCGCTCTCTCTTACAGAAGCTAACTTCTTTCTTTTTCATTAAGTATAAATATGAACTTTATTCCTCTGTGTTTATCCAGGTAGAGGAATCAGTTTAGAATTCAGTTACGTGTAGTTATTCCTGTACCTTTAACTAGTATTTCCTGACCACATTAAATATTTTTCATCACAAATAAAATAGTAGGTTTTTCAGCATAGTAACATATGTTTAGATAAGTATTACCTAATTCTTCAGTAAGAATTGGTTGTTGTTAATCCAATTGCCAAACAGTAGAAAAGTTTAGAATGTTATAAAGCTTGTAAACTTCATTTACTAAAACTTTAAGATATGATTCAGGTCAACATTGCAAAGAAATATCTATCTTTTTTGATGGAGGACTGTATTTTTTACTTACCTGTAAGAAACCAGTGTTCATCAGTATCAGATCCCCTATCAGACAGATGTACACTCCAATATTCCTGTCTCTTCCATCTAGGAATTAAACCCCCTTCTAAGTAACTTGTTGGACTTCTGAATAAAGAAACAGCAAGGGCTACACTCTGAAGTCCTTATTCGTTAGATTTGCATTTTGAGTATACTTGATAGCATTAAGAAAAAGTGCCCAAAGATCATAGAAGAGTCCTTGTCACTGATATCTTCATTAGACATATTAATTACATGTTCAGAAAATAAAGCAAAGGAACAAATTAAAAAGTGCTGATACCATCAACTAGATTACTATCACTATTAGAAAGATTGTCAGACAGACAATAACATTGCCAGAAGAGTTTCACGGGTGATTTTAAATCTTGTGGGTTTACATTTCCGCTTAACACCGCCACCTTTCAGAGGATGTTGTGGGTCTCTTTCACCCATAGCCCTTCACCAGAGGACTCTCTGATAAAGCAGCTCTCCAGAGAACAGAGAAAGTAAACTGTTATTCATGTGAAATTGTGCATAGCTTCACTTGACAGTGTTTCTGTCCTGGGTTCCATGAACTTCCATATAAGTCTTTGGAGTCAGAATTTTTAGGGAGGCCATTCAGTCCAGTAAGGCTGTTCTGGCACGATGGGATTAATGATTAACGACTGCCTGAGACTGACAGCTCCCTTTTTGCAAAATTTTTGAGGCTTCGGAAGTTTTGTGTGTTCTACATCAGCATTAGTCTTCAGAAGATTTACAAAAAAAAAAAAAAAGAAGCAATCATAGTGATGACTCCATTTTTTATTAAAAGTTCTCCTTTTTTCACTCAAATTTTCCTCTTTCCCCTGGGTACAGAGTAGAGACTGTATGTTGAGCTGTAAAGAAGTTCTCCACTGAAAATGTTACCAAAACCAGCATCTCTAAAGATATTTCACTTTCAGTGGAACATTATTTTATGGTAAAAATAACAAAATTACGTAAGCATTTTGCCTGTTCACTTGATGAATTAGACAATATCCAAGGTGCTTTGACAGCACAGGATCCCAGATATGTCATGACTGTAATTATCTAAAGCATAGTAATGTTTGTGAAATTTGGCTCCAAGATTATGTTCGTAATGACCTCATAGGTGAAACAGCATCAAACACATCTTTCTTTTTGGACTATTGGGCAGTATTCAAGCCTGGCTGTCATCGAATTCATTTTCAAAATGCTCAGAGGTAAAAACCTCAGATGAGAGTCGCCAAAGTCTCAGTCTGGAAATACTCATATTCACCTAAAAAGACTTTATTACAGCCTTTAGATTTGCCATGTGTTTCTTCCTCCTCATCTCCTTCCCTACTGCGAATATCCTGTTTTGGTAAGTCACTGACAAGTATGATGGAATGAGTTTGTGGTCTGGAGAGCCAGGTTATCCTCCCATTGCTCCTAGAAGAGCAGCTATGAACAAAGCTGCCTTTGCTGCTGGAATTTTTGCAAGGAGTCCTATATATTTACTCTTTCGGGTCACACTGCTGTACTTCACAGTCTGAATTGAACTCCTACAAAGATAAAAGATGTTGAAGACTTCAGCAGACCCATTTTCAACAGTCTGACTTTTTATAAGCACATTACCCTATCCTTCAAGATCTCCATTCTTTGTTCATTGTTTTGGGCATTGATATTTTCTATTCACATTTAACAAACAAAGCACAGGACTTGCTTGTGTAAAGTACTTCTGTCTGGCACTCGTTTATCTTTGACACTGCCACAGCCGAGATCAGAAATCTTTCAGATTAAGAGGGGCTGCTGGGAGCTGATCTCTGACAGGATCCTGCTTTTGGAAGCTGCTTTCCAGTTAGGTGCCTGAACTGCTGGATGTATTAAGTCTCAAGTTATGGTGCTGGGTCCAACTTTTGTCTCTCGCCCTAAGGACCCAAGAGTGAAAGGCTGAAGTTAGCAACGTGGAGGAGATTTACCGTTACATTTTCGTTACTGCCAGGGTCTTGGCCTTGGCAAGTCAGATGCTGAGTTTATGATGTACAAGTTGTGAGACTTGGTCAGAGATGCCTGAACTCTGGGACACCGTGTTTTATGTGTTGTGTTGTTTTGTTTTGTTTCGTTTGTTTGTTTGTTCGTTTTTTCCAGGTGACTTAGTAAATTAATTCAACATTCTGTTTTATAAATGCATTTTACAAATCTGAACCATTCACACTGGATTTTTTTTCTTTTTTTTTCTTTTTTTTTGGTGGTGGGGTGTGTGTGTGTGTGACTTTTTTTTGTTTTAGTTAGTGAGTGCCCATTGAATTTAGTGCAAGTATAAGGGAATAGAATCCAAAGAGGGCCTTTAGGATTTGACTTTTTATAGTCCCTATCACTCTGCTACCATGTACAGGTCATTTTGGAAAATCACTTCAAAATGAAATGGTGAGTTGGAAATGAAAGTTTAATACCCTGTAAAAAACCTGACTCTACGACAAAACAGAGAAAGCTAACAGTGCAGAGGAGGTAAGTATGACTTAAAGTCTTTGCCAATGCCAAAACAGCAGCCGAATCCAGATAAGCTGTACCTCCACATCCACACCACAAATTTTTTAAGTAATATGAATGGGTAGTCAATCTTAGAGCACATAAACATTTAAACTTTACAGATATAGACTTAGATTGTTGAATATGTCTGGCAATGTAGAGATACTAATTTGCAGTAATAACTTGATAAACTGGTAACATTCAATTTAAAAGGAAGAAATTTGCAAGTGTGTTTAGACTGTTTTTTTAAGAGCAAGTCCACCTTTAGAGAAGCTTGATCTGTCAGCAAGTGAAAAATAAATTTGTTCTGAAATTTCGGCTTTCACAAAAACAAAATTAATGCCTGCTGACTACAAATACTTGTTTCAGATGAACTTCTATTTCTTCTTCCCATTCTATGTAATGTCATTACCACAATCTTTTCTGCTATGTTGGTAAAATCTTAATAGTAAATTGATAATTTTCCATGCTATTCTGAACAATTATCAAAGAATGTGTAATCAGCCTTTGTCCTGAATTGATCAGAAATTCATAGTACAAATAATTAGATTTTAATTAGTTCTTTCAACAGTCTATTTCTGAAATTTGTAACAGATAATCAGTCTCTATACTAATGTGGCCCAGCAATAATTAACATTCAGCTTTCTGGCACTAATCACCGGAACCATGGCTCGCTTCCTAGCATTTAGGGCAGCCGTTGGAATTAATGTGATAAAGCACTCAAGAGTGTTCAACCAATTAGCGTGCTTGGATGCGGGAGCTTTCCAAGCCATCTGATTTTAAAAGTGGGTGCCTCATGCTGTGGAATATTGTCTCTGCCGAATTTCCAAAAAGCTGTTTCATTAAATTATGGAGATGAAAAACTGTAATCAGAACTTGAAATGAAATTTTTCTGGTCAGTCAAAGAAAGTGGATGCTATTTAATTAAAAAAAAAAAAAAGAAAAGAAAGAAATGTCTGGAAGAAAATTAGGGTTACATTCTCTATCTATATGTTTTGCTTACAATTCGAGAGTTTCAGAACTCCCTGAATCTCATGTTCTTCTGAAAATGTGTTACTAAAGTTTCACAATTCATTGAAAAAATCCCATAAGTTTTAGGAAAAACTTTCAACTTGTTCACAAGATTTAAATACAGCTGAAAATTTCTGTTGGTCAATACATGCCATTAAATAAATAAACAAAGTGACATTTTCTGTGAGTCAGTTAAATTTGTATACAGCACTTTTTTTAAAAAAAAATATTATTCAAAGGCATGTTGTTAAGCAGAACCTGCAAATGATGACCTCTTTGTTCTCAGATTTTAGCCAATGTGATGAAGTTTCTAATTTACACATTTGTTTATTTTTAAGCAATGATTGTGTTGGCACAAAATTGATACAGTAAGGTGATGCTTCTTTATTCTACCCAGTTTATAATCTAGTAATAACATGGTACTCACTAGAAAAATCTCAATAAAAATTTAATTCTAGATTTTTTCCTAAAATACCTGAAAATCATTTATCTATGCTTTGCTAGAGGGAAATTAGATCTATAGCACATCGTTAGAAACAACCAAGTAATTTTAATCTAGAAGAATCAGATTTATTTATGTATATGATTTCTATGTTACATATAAAAAAACCTAGGATGTATGCAACCGTGAACAGCTTGAGTTTGGGGTTTGGTTTTTGTTGGGTTTTTTTGTAAAAAACTCCTCAAAACTACAAAAATCCCTTCTAAGATGCCTTGTGCAATGAATGTTGACTTCCAAATTTGTTCTAGTATGTCCTAAATTTTCCTGCTAATTTATAAGATTTAGAAGACTCTTTCATAGTTCCTTCAAGAATTTGGACATAGGGTCAGAAAGAATAGAAACATGTTAAGAATAAAGCACACCAGGGGATGTGACTTTGCTTTATGTTTGTTTTCATGCAAAGAAAATCTGAGTACACATCAGGGACAGGAGCCACTTCAAAATACCTTGAAAACTACATCCAAACGCACCCTATATGCCCATCCATGGAGAGGTCATTTTATTTTTCTCTATGTTGAGAAGAAACACAAATCAGGAAGAAAAGGCGGGGAGAAACCTGAGCTCTCTCAGCACATATCAAGTTAAACATGTCATGCTCTCTCTGACGCTACTGTGGCCAAAAAGCCCCGATATGCTTGCTCCATTTTCAGTCAACCACTATAATTAGTGTTAGCTGCTCTGACCGGCAGTTTTTTTCAGTCTTTCTGCCACCAATAGAACACCTGAATTTCAGAGACCATCTGTAAGTTGCACAAGCACCTGTCAGACTGCCCATATCTTACAGGAATCACACCGTACATAAGCCTGGAATGACTCTGTTGCGCTCCCCAGCTGCAGACACAAATCTGGTAGCTGTGGTAGCTCTCACTATGACTGCTGTGCCCACCACTAGGCTGAAATAGCTTCATATTCTCTTTTTATAAAAACAGGTAAAATAGATTTGAAAGAAATTATTGGAAGGTGCTAGGATGTGAGATAGGTTTGGCACTTTCAGAGGTAAGCTTAGCAGTGGGGAAGGTCGCTTTCAAATCCTAAAAACTTCACTAGTTGCTATGAAGCACAGCAGAGATTAAAAGGTCAAGAAGCTCCCTGAGATGTCAGAGATGAAGGAAAATTTGCAGATCATTTCTAATGACCCGATATCAAATCTCTCAAGAATATACTATACAACAAAAGGCAGGCAGCCATGTGGAGAAACATATCAAAAAATTCAAACAAATAAGAATCTCCTTCCAAGAATTATAGAAAAAGCACAACACAATATGCAAAAAGCTATTTTTCTGCAGTAATTCTGGCTTCCTGAAAGGTGCTGCTATTGATCACACACCTCTTCATCAAAGGAATCCAGAACAGGATTCCTACCTGGAGGTACTAGCCCAGTACTCCTGCTTGCATTATGATCCATGAGGCAAGTCTTCTTCTGCATCTGATAAGAGAATTCAGTGATCTGGGACACATACTCTCTTTCCTGAGCCTTTTCTGTGCTCACAGGCAGTCCTGCAGACCAAAGGAGGTAGGTGGTATGAGGCTTCCTCAGCTCTTAACATTGTTTTGATTAATTTCTGTCCGTCGTGTACGCTTGTGCAAAAGACAAACACATGGGTCTGCTTTCCTACTTTAATCATCCCAATCAAGGCATCTCTTTGATCAACATCACAAATCACAGTACATTGCATATTCTGCAGCCAATAAGTGCAGGGTGTGCCGTAGATTGATATCCAAACAGCACATAAAAGATCCAGAGCACAGATCAAAGAGGAGAATGTCAGGGTTTGGCCAGTCAGTAGTCTTGTGTTGTACTGTATTACTCCTTTCTGTCTTTGGCTACAAGGCTTCTGAAAACAGGCTAGCTCAATAAACTCAGACGGGAAAACTCACGTTTTGTTCTTTATCTGTTTTATCTGCTGGCTATTCAAAAAGCTGTGATGCAAACCTTTTATTGCATCCTCTGTTTTCTAATTTGATCACAAAATAGCTGAAGAAGCATGAAAACATGAATCCACACAAGGAATATTTGGAACCATCACTGTGCTTTGGGTCACAGAATCTCATTTTTCAGCCCATTAGGTCTTCTTATATGGCTTCTATTATCATGGTACTCATATATGACTTCCATTATCATGCTACCTCTGGTGAAGCAGGAAAGTTCTGCCATTCCCTTCACAGATAGGAAACTTGAGTATATAAAGCTTAAGATCAACACTGAGCTTCTTTTTGGCCCTTTTCCCTCCACTAGATATGCTGTGCCATGCAAGGTTCCCATACTGGCTCCCACTCAGCGCTCTAAACACTCACATATCAGTGAGTCTGTTCCTACCACATGGTTGTCAATTAGCAACTAGTCCTTTTGTGGCTCTTCTGAGAACTAAAGGCATGGCCATCCTGTTCAGTTTGGCTCCTTCCGAAGCATTTGAAGCCTTTATTTATGCTGGTGAGTATTGAGGGTTTTTTTATTTTGGGGGGGAGTAGGGGAGGGAGTGCTAATCTTTAGCATTATTTTTCCCTTTGTAATCCTGTGCTTTCTTTCTCTTTTGCACATTTTAAACTTTATAAACACAGAGGGTCCACTCATACACGTAAAATTAAATATATGAAATGGGTTGCATAAAATAAAGCACATGCATAACCGTTTACAGAATTATGGCTTCAGTGTGCACAACATAAATCCAGAGAGATCTTGCCCATGGCTCTTGCTGGGCAGCCATACAAGCTGGCACATGCGGAGCTATCAGATACTCCCCTTTCTTGCTTTTTGGGAGTGGTCTGCATCCCAAAGCACATACCTATTCAGTAAAAGAGAAAAGCAGGCACTTCTTCCTGTGCTTTTGTTTCTCACATTGAGGCTGGGGAATGCATACTTACAGCGGGACAAGTAACTTACGCCAAGTCACAGTGATTATTTGCATTGCAGTGATCAGGGTGCAAGGCAGGACTCGATGGTGACCCTCAGAACTAAATACTCTTCTTTTTGGGGGTACTCAGCAAAGAATGAATAGCTAATTTGTAATTTGTGTTGGTGTTGTATGGTCAGTGTGACTACCCTTGGATTTGTCTTTTCATTCAGTTGGGAGCAATTAAGCTAAAATAAAGTGCAAAAAGGCCTAATCCATTTTTTTTCCCCTAGTCCATTTCAAACCCTTGAGCTCTTATACCCGACCTGTTGGCACATCTGAATGCTTTTGTCTGGTTAGCTCTCAGAGTATGATTTCATGGGGTCATCCTTTTACTGGAGTTCACAGAGACTTCATATGCTGGCAGCAAGATGTGTCCTTATTGGGCTTTGTATTTGATGAGGACTGAGGAGTAAATGCCTGTGAAGATGAAATACCATCATGCTCAGCACCTTTTACTGAGCATATTTCCAGGCTCAGCAAACCATGCTTGGTTTCACCAAGCCTTTGTAAGTACTTGGTACAGAAACAGCTCTGTTTATTGGAGGTTCTTGTTCCCCAAGCTCCTGGGACTGTGCCCAGTTGCAATCAGAGCAGTGTTACTGCAGTTCCTTCCTTCCCCTTTGATGTAGCATTTGCTTTTTAAATTACTGCTGCTTTCACTCATTTTTTTTTTTCCG